>NC_056524.1:58869716-58897898 GCF_019175285.1 Sceloporus undulatus | reverse complement strand
AATAATAATAATAATAATAATAATAATAATAATAATAATAATAATAATAAATAAAGAGACCATGCTTTAATATGGATGCATTTTTATTAATACCTTTCTTGTGTTTTAACTAACTATTGCTTTCAAATGTATGTATAGCGCTGTGTAATTCTACAGCGCTATAAAAATAAAGTATAATAATAATAATAATAATAATAATAATACATGAAAAGCCTAACTTAAAAAATACCAAAATGATATCTAAATACAAATTGTATGTCTTCTCACTTTTCAGAATCCAGTTAGTGAAAAATCATATGGTTTGTAAGGCAATAAACATCACAAACTAAATTAAAAATTTAGGCTTAGATAAGTGAGATTCTTTTATGCTGAAAACAAAATAAAAATGGATATATATATATGAAAATTCTCTCTAAGTGCTGAATAATGTGACAGCATATTTGTAATCATATCTCATCTGGCTGTACTTCGCGAATGAAAAATCTTCATATCTTGGAATCATAAGGGTCATGGCTAAATATGTAGGCAAAAATTCAGAGGCAAAAAGTAGTAATATATCATTATCTCTCTCTATCAGTTTGTATACCATACACCTTCTTGTGCTTTTGATGAAGTTATAATGAAATTGTGTCAAGCTCAATAATTTATGAACAATACATTTTATTTTTTGGTCCACACATAAGAATATAAACCAAACATGTTTCTTATGCTACAGGGATATAAATATAACTTGTACTTTATGCTATAACAGGCAGATCACTACATGAAGAGTTAAAATACAAAGTGCTGGTTATAAACTACAAAGTCCTATATTGTTCAGGTTCTGGATATCTGAAGGACCATATCTTCCTATTTGAGCCTATTTGATCTTAAGATCTACTGGGAAGACAGCAGAAGGTTTTCTTGGTGGTTGTTGCCAGCCTCTGAAACTTCCTTCCTGCAGAAGTTAGGCAATCTCCCTCCTTGCTATCCTTTCATATGTAGGTGAAGACCTTTCTTTTATAATCTCTGCATACTTTTCAGGGCCAACTGCTAAGGGGGGAACGGGCCTTTCATATGCTGTGGTGTTAATATTTGTTGCCCTTAATTAAGTTATGATTTTACCTTTTTTTTAAAAAAAAAGATAGTTTAATCATATTTTAACTTATTTGTGATACTTTTTTTAGTTGTATCTGTCTTAAATTTTAACTGTCTTGAGTCCTGAAATGGAAAAAAGGCATCTAATAAAATAATAATAATAATAGAATTTATCTGAAACAAACAAAACAAAAAACAGAATCTCTTAGCAGTTTGGTACAATTTATTTGTTAGAGTATTTATACCCTGCTCTTCAGCCAAAAGGCTCTCAGAGCGGCTTACAAATTGTTAATTAGACATTTCCCTGCCCTCAGGCTTACAGTCTAAAAAGACAAGACACAAAAGGAGAAGAGAATGGTAGTGGGGAAGGGGGAAAGTCCAGCAGATCTTCTGTCCCTCTGAGGCCGGGACCAAAGGAGATGGACTGGAGGGAGGCCCCTTCTTCTTACTCTGGTTAGGCCCAATGGAGCTGGCCTGCCTTTCTCTCCCTGTGGATGATGTTGGATAGAGGGCCTTCTTCTTTTTCAGGCTAGGCCCAATGAAGCTGGCCTGCCCTTCTCTCCCTCTGGATGAGGGTGGATAGAGAGAAGGCCTTCTTCTTTTTCAGCCTAGGCATGATGGGGCTGGCCTGTCCTTCTCTCCCTCTGGATGATGGTGGATAGAGGGAGGGCTTTCTTCTTTTTCAGAGTAGGCCTGATGGAGGTGGCCTATCCTCCTCTCCCTCTGGATGATGGTAGATAGAGAGAGGGCCTTCTTCTCTTTCAGGCTAGGCCCAATGGAGCTGGCCTGCCCTTCTCGCCCTCTGGATGACGGTGGATAGAGGGAGGGCTTTCTTCTTTTTCAGGCTAGGCCCGATGGAGCTGGCCTGCCCTTCTCACCCTCTGGATGATGGTGGATAGAGAGGACCTTCTTTTTTTCAGGCTAAGCCCAATGTCCTGCTTACCTCTATTGAGGGCAGCACAGCAGAGGAGTGTACAAAAGTATAGTCCAGAATCCGGTCCAAAGGTCACACAATACCAGTCAGTCAGTCACTGCAAAGGGCAAAGGCAAGAGCATAGTCACAAGGCAAGTCTAGAGGTCAGATAACCAGAATCATGAATCCAAGAGCAAGGAACACAGGAACAACAAGGCTGCAACACTGGTTATCGGCTGCAATGGATCTCTGCAGTTGAGAAACAGCTGCTGAGGCAAGGGCCAGAGAGAGAGAGAGTATGCCCAGGCTTGTACCCTGTTTTGCAAGCCATGAGCCTTGGAAATCCTGGGGGTGTAGAGGAGAGAGAGAAAGAGAGGTCTGCCCCCCCCCTTTGCAAGCCATGAGCCTTGGAAATGCTGAGGGTGAAGGTCAGAGAGAAAGAAAGGTCTGTACTCTGTTTTGCAAGCCATGAGCCTTGGAAATCCTGGGGGGTGAAGGGCACAGAGAGAGAGAAAGATCTGTACCCCATTTTGCAAGCCACGAGCCTTGAAAATCCTGGGGGTGAAGGACAGAGAGAGAGAAAGGTCTTCTCCCCCTTTTGCAAGCCATGAGCCTTAGAGATGCTTTCGATAAATGGGAGAGAGAGAGGGATTTGTCTCCCCATTTTCCATCCTGATCTTGTGACCCTTGGGAGAGGTCCAGAGAGAGAGAGAGAGGTAGGGAGGGAAATTGTGCTTTATTTCCCCCTTTAGATCTTTTCTAACATGTTCCAGTGTTTGACCCTCGACATCTCCATGGATCATATCAAAAGCCATGATTTTGGCCCCCCAAACTGCCCTCGACATATACATGAGGCTGACTTATACACGAGTATATACGGTACTCACAATTTTTGTCTGAAGAAATCTATTAATATAAGCTCACCAAACTACAAATGTCTCAGTCTCCACTGGAAAGGAGCCATAATAGTTTAAATGGTATTGAGCTATTATAAAGCTTTAGTGTAGATACAAGCTATGTTAACTGAATGTAGATCTCATTAATTTCAGCTTTTAGTATGAGTAGACAAGTAGAAATCAATGTGTAATCAATAAGTTTGGGCTGAACACAATATGTTTAATGTGGAAAGGTATTTTATATGTCTGCAATGCTTATGCATTCAGTAGATCACTATTGCTTTACATTAGCTTTAAGGCCAAAAAAGAAAGAAAGAAAGAAAGAAAGGCCTTATCATGAGTACCCAACTCTCTGATTCCAGAATCTACATTTGTGACTATTGACAATTTCAGGAGGGACACTAGTTGTCTTAACTAGCCCAGTGATATTTAGGCGCATTACAGACGGGCCTAAGAGGCGCTGTCCTCGCGCCGTGATTACGTGCGAGGGGCGGCGCTTCCGGACGCGCCTTGCCCCTCGCGTGTAACCGATACGTCAAGATGGCGGCGCCCTATATAGACGGACGGTGCCATCTTGATGTAGTGGACGCTCTGCATCCACACATCCCAACCCGGAAGAGACGTCGCGAGTTCGTGCTTTGGCACTCGCGGCGTCTCTTCCAGGTTCCTGGAAAGAGCGCGATTTGTGCGCTCCTTTTTTGCTCCATGAGGGAGTCTCGTAGTTTGGCTGCTGCGGCTCCCTCACAGAGCAAACAGCAGCGCTGGCAGACCGCCGCAAAGTGGCGGTCTGTAACGGACCTTAGAGTCCATTATAAAACACAATATAGAAGAATGCATAATATTGTCTAGGCCCACATGTTAACAGAAGTTTGCAATGGATAAATTTGTTATATGGGGTTGTTTCCTTTTAAATACAAAATCTGTTTAGCAAAAAGACTATTTAACTTAAAGACATTAACCCAATATTCATAGAAGTCACGAAGTACCCAAGTACAAACCAACTACAACTAGATTTAGATTCTTGCAAATGAATATGGAAACAACAGAGAGTATGAAAGGTATGTGTACTGTCAAACAGAAATTTATCAAATGCATATAATGTTGCCAGGTGATAACTATTGAGGTTTAGCATTCTTGAAGGCTTTGCATTCCTGGCAGTGCTATTGCATCATCGAGATAACAACAACTGGGGGAGCAGTAGGAGGGAAATAAACAGTTGATGGCAGCCATTGCCCATCTATAATGTCTGATAATGTAGTATCATTAGCCTTGAAGTCATACAAATAATCACAATGACACCACTTACAAATGCAGTTTCCAGCATTTTTTCTAGGCATAAAGAGGCCATTGTGCCTAGGGGAAAGGAACAGGATTTCTAAAGAAAAACTCTGAGAAGAAAATGTATGTAACAGCTGCCACTGCACTAGTAACAATCTGACTCTGACTAGAAGAAGGCAAGAGCTAAAAATGGCAACTTTGAGAGCTACTTTAGAGGAGGCTCTTTGGGCTGTTCTTCGCTCGACCTGTAGCCATGATGAAATGTTAAAGTTTTAAGCCTTAAAGTTGAAAGTAAAAGTTTTCAAATAACAGTTTCAAGGGTGTATTGGTGTATTTTTTTCCTTGCATCTCAAGGTACTCAACAGCACCACAAGTTGGGATAAACAATATATTTTTTACAAAATTCCATTCCTTGTCATTATAGCTAACCAATGAATACATCATCTTAAACATTTAGCTATTACAGGAACACAATTAAAAGATGATCCAGTAAGTAACTTAATAGATTTACTGATGGCTTCTATTTAAATGTCTAGCTGACCATATAATGCATCAAAGACCAGAGCTACATCCTGCATAGTTTCAAGCTAACATAAATAGTAATTGGCATTGGTAACATAAATTTGTGAAATAACTTTATCTAGTGAGTTAGTTTCATTAGACATTGTGGCCAATGAAGATTAATGTTTAAAGCATTTTTGGTTTTAAAAAAACCCAAAAAACTAAAGATAAATTATATTAACTGTACTATAATATTGTACATTTAACTAACAAAAGAATAACCAAAGCATGCCCTGCTAGTCAAGATTGCTTTTCTACGTTTTCTAACTTTGATAAAAGAAAATCAAATACCTTTCCAAAGACATTTTAATAAAACCAGTGGCTTCTACAAATCAATTAAATTCTTCAAAAAGCACACAGAATATGTAATATGAGGAAGTTCTTGAATAGTTTAATTTGTAGATCAGAAAATGCCTGGGTTTTTTTTTTTCTCCATGCAACTGATCATTATTTGGAGATATTCCATATATATTCCCAAGGTTTCAGTTTCTCTTTCAGTTATCGAGCCATCTCTTTATTTTTGCTGGTTTGTTTCACTCACTCAAAATACCAGTCTTATATCTTATGTCTAGCAGAACCAATGAATCATAAAGCAGTTTGTCTAACTCCTAGGGGAAGTCAGTGACTAAACCAATGAAAGAGAATTCTCTATTATCCAGCAGAAGTGACATATTGGGAATTCTAAAAGGAACAAATTGTCTTGTTTTCTAGCTGGAGTTCGGCAGATAGATACTGATTAAAAATGAAGATAGAAATGGAAGATTGTGCAGAGAAAAAGAAACTTGTAGCAAACCAGGTACTCTGTGAGCATCAAACTTTACAGGCATTGGCTTATATAAAAAAGCTTTAGGAGAATCCCATGTGTATATGGCTGAACTATACATAAGGAAGAATTTTCTTTATGGATTGCTCCATTTTTATGTCCATATTAAGGATGTGAGAAATTGGCAGTCTTGGTCTTATTTTCTCAAAATCCCACTGGTATTTTTGTTCCACCTTGGTTCCTGTATCCCATAGAAAAAGCAGTTGCCCGACTCGGCGGGCTGACCGCTTTGCTGCTAGATGCAGCGAACGACTACAAGCCCCAGAGTGCTCTGGGGCTTGCCCCAGCTCCCTATTGGTGCGCGGGGCGAAAGGGAGGCCCTTCCACCCCGCGACGCTCTGGGAGCTGGGCTTGGTGACCGGGAGTTCCGGTCCTCCAGGGCAGATGATTGGTTCAGCTGCCCTGGAAGAGGAGTCTCCTGGTCAGGTGGTACTGAGGGCGGGGCTTAGGCCTATATAGGCCGTGCTGCCAGCCCCGGCCCTCAGTCGGTGCTTGGCTCCGGATGGTCAGGAGCCAAGCAGGAAGGGAGGAGGAGCGGAGCCTTCTCCCACCCACCCACCGCTTGGGTTTGGGTTTTTTGTCACAACTTTGGGGAGGCAGCATAGGCCAAGATCTGCACGGTGTGGTACCAGGGCTACGGTGCTCTGGTTTGGGAGTCAGTCGGGACCCGGGGGCGAATAGGGCAGGCGTATGGCCATTGCCGGTGGCCAGCGCCTCCCGGTGACTAGGGGCTTAGCGAATATGTGAACGCATGGCAGAGATGAGGTCATACGGTGTTCCTTAGCCCCTAGGTCATCCCAATGCCTGGTGGGTGCCAGGTTGTGGTTAAGCAGACAAACGTGGGGTTGTTTGATTTCGCAGATCCTGACCTCATGCTTTGTGCCAACCCTACCAATGGTTTGCTTAATAAAGTTGTGGCCTTTCCTCCAGCATGGTCTCCTGTGGTTATTCGGCAGCAGCATCTGAGGCAAATTCATGCATATTTTGTGAGCTTTTTCCCATCAAAGGATATCAGACTGCCAAAATAAAGCTGATTTGGGTCTCTATGGAGGTATGTTATTTAAATGATGCATGGGTCCTAAGAGTCCGGAGGTTGCACCAAAGCCACACTCCATTCCTAAGCACTGGAGTGCAGCTTTGGTGCAGCTTCCGGATTCTTAGGATGCATGCATCATTTAAACAGCATACGTCCAAAGAGACCCAAAGCAACTTTATTTTGGCAGTCTGTAACAGGCCATATTTTTGTACATATCATTCTATGCACTTTTTTGAAATTTTATTTAACTACAGCATGCTCATGTGTATTTTCATTTTTGTGCCATTTTGAATGTACCTATAGCTTTGTGCATTTTCTTCCTTCCAGAATGCATCACAAGTTTTCAAAATATGTAGCTTTCCAGAGAAAGAAGTGCTCCATTCTGATTGTCGTGTCTAGCAATTTAAAATGTTTGTACAGACTTTTAAGTTAAAGTAAACATGACAATTAAGTTGCATAGGTGGAATGGTGGAGGTCAAATGTGACAGTTGTAGAAAAATGAAATGGTTTGACCTGTGTGCATTTAGGAATAATAGGATTGCATGTGTTCTATAAGAACTTTCTTTTTAACACAAAGCAACAAGCAATGTCAAATGAAAGCACACATTATGAATGCACTTTTACCTCTCTTATTATTATTCAGTGCTATTGTAATGCAGGGGCTGGAAGACTGTGCCCCAGATGCAGAAAAATAAGGGGGTGTTTCATTGAAGGAAATTCCAAGGGGGGGGGGGGGGGGGGGGGGGAGATGCTCATCATTCCCCCACCCCCATGGAGGCACAAGTACAAGGAAGAAGGGATTGGCTGTAAGGAACCTGAGCTGTCCAGGAAACACTCACCAGTCTCAAGATGAGCCTCTCTCCTCCCCTCCCCCTTCTTCTTGGAATTTCCTTCAGTGAAGCAGAAAAAAAGGGGGATAGCACACTGTTCTTCAAAAGTGAAATGGTTTATTGTCAAAGAAGCAGGCCTGCTAGTCTGTAACAGCAGAAGAAAAAAAAGGAGGGGCTAATGTAGCAGGCCCTTTAAGATTAACTGGCTTGTATTTTAGAATAAGTCCTCGTGGCTGTTAATCCACATTTTCAGATGCAATGACTGAACAAGTGGACTGATAACCACAGAAGCTCATGCTAAAATATGAATCAGAGGGAAACAGCCTGGTGTGAAGTGGCGTCTTGAAGCCGCCTGCACCCAAAACAGCTCTGTAGCATGGCAACCACATGTTGCGGTCTTGAGGGTGCCCTCCGCCATGGGCCCAAATTGGAGGTGAAAAGATCTGCTTCTTTTTGGGCCACGTTTCCATGGCCCAGGCATGTCTTCTGCATGTATTGTAGGCATGCATCATTTCATCACCATGGCCACAAGCCACATGGAAGTCAGCTTTTTCAACCCATCTGTTCAGGACATTAAAGGGACTGTAGATTCTCTGTTCCCTCTTTCGTTTGTCCTCAAATATGAGTTATAATTTCCCTTCTTTAGAGCCTTTTCTTCTCTGAAGAATGGTGAGATCAGTAGATATATAGAAAGGGGTGATATCAAAGTTCATAGAGTAGAACTCCCATGTCACCAGATGGGTCAAATTATAATCCAGATCCGAGCAATTGTAGCCAGAATGGTTAGAACCATTAGCTGGTCTGGAGTCTAACCATTCTTTTAAAGATTAAGTCTGTAGCCAATGTTGAAGCAGAGATAGACTTTAGAAAAGGAGTGCCTTCTGGTCTTGGAGGGAAAGAGTTTACATTTGTTATCCAAACATGAAACCTAGAGATAGGCCCAAAACAGGCGGGCCAAAATCACCACCTTTTATCTGACCCAGGGGCATCATGTTTACATGACGCATGCCCCTAGATCAGCTGGAAGCTGCACCAGGGCTGTGCCAGGGCTGCCTAAGGAAGCCCAAAAAGGAGCAGAAAACAACTGCTTCTCCCAGAACTCCATTTTGGATCTTGGCAGAAGCCAGCCCCGGGACCATAGTGTCTGATTTCTGCAGTCCTGTGTGGATTCAGGCATGTGTGCTGATGGGGTGGCCTGAGGCTGCCCAAGCTGTCCATCTGATTCAGCTCTTAAATGGGTCTTTAAAGTAAATTGTAGCAGCAGACTAATTTCTCTATTGACTTCTGCAGTCAGTCAGGAGAAGGAGGTTATGCCAGCAGAAATACAGCTGAACTAGCACAAAGCTAGTTCAGCCAGCAGAAGAGGCTCTTGTTCTGCAGCCATCACATCTTTGGATTAGTGTACTGTTCCAGTCCCTTTATTACTTTTGTTGTTTGCCTTCAAGTCATTTCCAAATCATGGTGACCTATCAAGGCTTTCTGAGGCTGTGGGTGTGTGACTTGCCCAAGGTCACCCAGTGGGTCTCCATGGCCATGCGGGGCCAGTGTAGTGTAGCAACAGCCAATCAGGAGTCAGGTGGCAGCAGTCAATAAATGTTGGTTGGTTAGAGTATAAATAGTCAGTTGCTGACACTACAACTACAACAAGTGAATATACCAACTAAACAAGTAGAACACTGTCAAACTGCTGTTTAAATAAAGTTTTATTGTTGTTTTAAGAGAAAAACTTCTCTGCAACCTGAATACTTACCACGATACCATCCATTCAAAACATATTTTAAGAATAAAATGACAGACAATAAAAGGTGGCAGCAACACAGGTAAGATAAAATAGTGAATACAGGTGAGGGGTCTTGAGATAGTTTGGTGGCAGTGGTGGGATGAAAAGGCCCAGGGTGCTGTCACTGAAGAAACTTAGTAAAAGAAAGTAATGTGTCTTGACATTATCCTCTCATTCTACTTCCCTCTACCTTCCCTAACATTATTGTCTTTTTTAGTGAGTCATGCCTTGTCCTAATGTGGCCAAAGTACAACAGCCTCTGTTTGATCATCTTGTTTTCCAGGGAGATTTCAGGCTCAGTCTGTTCAATGACCCATTTGTTTGACTTTTTGGCTGTCCTGGTATCCTTTCAACTCTTCTCCAGCACCACATCTCAAATGAATTGATTTTCTTCCTATCCACTTTCTTTACCATGCAGCTCTCACATCCACAGACATGGAAAGTCCGTGGGCGGAAGTAACAAATATTTCCGCCTTGTCATGGACGGACCATTTCCTGGTGGAGGCTAAAATCAAGGCTTCTACCCAGATCCCTCCCGGGGGTGGCAGACCTATTAGAATGGTCCACCCTCAAAGGCTGATGGAACCCAAAAGGTTCCAAGAAGCCCTAGAGGGATATATGGTTGGATCTGACGGCGATTCTGTTGATGCCCTGACTACCATCTGGGATACTGATCTCTCCAGGGCTATACACAGTATCGCTCCCAAGCGTCCTCTCAGGACTGCTTCCAAAAAACAGCCCTGGTACACAGAAGATCTCCGGGCAAGGAAGCGGGTCCTGCGACAGCTAGAACATAAATGGCGGAGACACCAGAACTTAGCCGAAAAGGCACTCCTGGCCTCTCTTTTGGAGGGCTACGGAGTGGCGATAGACGCAGCAAAGAACATCCAAGGCCTGCTGTAACCAATTTAACAACTTCTTCGCGGATAAAACCTCTCGGATAAGAGCTGATCTCGACGCCATTATTGGGTCAGAAACCAGAGTAGAGGTCTCCAGAGCTTCCGTGGACTCAATTGTACTGGATCATTTTGAGTCTGTAAATACCAAGGATGTGGACAAGATCCCTAGAAGTGTTAGGAAGACAACTTGCTCTCTCGATCCCTGTCCCTCGTGGCTAGCGGCTCAGGGGGGAGCGGTTGTAACAGCCATGTTACACCGAATAATTAATACATCACTCAGGGATGGGCAATTCCCATCCAGCTTAAAATTGGCCATTGTAAAACCGCTGATCAAAAAGCCCTCCCTTGACCCCCTGATGCATAACAATTATCGGGCTGTCTCGCTATTGCCTTTTCTGGGGAAGGTGATCGGGAGGGCAGTTGCAATCCAGCTTCAGTCGATCTTGGATGATACTGATTATCTGGACCCATTTCAAACTGGGTTTCGGGCGGGCTATGGAGTTGAGACTGCCATGGTCGCCTTGGTCGCTGATCTTCGTCTGGGCATCGACAGGGGTAGTGTGTCCCTGTTGGTGCTCTTGGACATCTCAGTGGCTTTCGATACCATTGGCCATGGTATCCTTCTGGAACGCCTGAGGGAGTTGGGAATCGGGGGCACTGCGCTCCAGTGGTTCCGTTCCTACCTCTCGGGTAGATTCCAGATGGTGCAACTGGGGGACGTGTGCTCCGATAAGAAGGCCCTGACATTCGGTGTCCTTCAAGGAGCCATTCTGTCTCCCATGCTATTTAACATTTACATGAAACCGCTGGGAGAGATCATCCGGAGACACGGGGCGCGGTGTTATCAGTACGCTGATGACACTCAAATATGTTTCTCTGTGTCTCCGACTGATACAGTGACCAGGGATGGCATCTCTCCTCTAGATGCCTGTCTGGAGTCGGTAATGGGCTGGATGAGGGAAAACAGACTCAGTTTGAATCCAGAGAAAACAGAAGTACTTGTGATAGGGTCCCCCAGCCCGGGACTGGATGTTTGTCCACCTGTCCTGAACGGGGTCACGCTCCCCTTGAAGGACACTGTTCGCAGTTTGGGGGTGCTTCTGGACTCGTCGCTCCACCTTACATCTCAGGTGGATGTGACGGTCAGGAGCACCTGTTATCAACTTCGGTTGATACGCCAGCTGCGACCCTTCCTGGGCAGGGGGGACCTTGAAACAGTGGTACATGCTCTGGTAACCTCTCGTTTGGATTTCTGTAATGCACTCTACATGGGGCAACCCTTGTACCAAACTTGGAAGCTGCAATTGTCCAGAATACGGCAACTAGACTGGTCACTGGAGCTTCCAGGGCCAGCCGTATAACACCAGTACTTAAAGATCTTCATTGGCTGCCTATCTGCTTCCGGGCCCAATACAAGGTGTTGGTTATTACCTATAAAGCCCTAAATGGCTTGGGCCCGGGGTACTTGGAGGACCATCTCTCTCCATATAATCCACCCTGCGCTCTCAGATAGGCCGGAAAGCAACTCTTGAGAGTTCCAAACTCAAAATATGCCATAACCATGCAGAGGGCCTTCTCTCTCTCAGCCCCAAAGCTCTGGAACTCGCTTCCCGGTGAGCTCCACTCGGCCACCTCTCTTGACCAGTTCAACAAGGAGTTAAAAACTTACCTGTTTCAACAGGCTTTCCCCCAGCCTTCCCTGATGTAGCTCTCCCTTCTCTTACAGTATGTGTTGAAGTATCTCGAGCTAGCTAGATTTTGTAATTTGTAATTTGTAATTGCTATTGCAAATTTAATGTAATGTATTTGTTTTTATTGTGTTTATATTGTATTGCTATGCTGTATTGGCATGTGTATGTAACCCGCCTTGATCACAGGAAAGGCGGGCTAGAAATAAATATTTTATTTTTATTATTATTATGGTATTATTATTATTATTAACCTTTATTTATAAAGCGCTGTAAATTTACACAGTGCTGTACATATAATCTTTTTAATTAGACAGTTCCCTGCCCTCAGGCTTACAATCTAAAAAGACATGACACAAAAGGAGAAGGGAGTGGTGGTGGGAAAGGGGATGAGGTCCAGCAGTTCTTCTCAACCTCCGAGGCCTGGACCAAGGCAGATGGACTGGAGGGAAGACTTGGCTTCTTGGACCTAGCCTGCCTCTCTCTCCCTCAAGATGGTGGATAAAGGAAGGGCTTTCCTTCTTCCAGGCAGGCCTGTTGGTAATGGGGAATACAATGGCTTGGGCAATTCTAACTTTAGTGCTCAGCATTGGTGCTGAATGTCTTCTGTATATAGTTTTAACTAAGCTAATTTGATATTGTCTTACTGATGTCTGTTGCTTATCCTAATGCCTAAGCCCCATCTAAGAATTTTATCAAACTAAAACAAGAGATAAGCTTCCTGAATAAATAAAAAAACAACAATAGCATCATTAAAGCACCAATATCTGTGAGCTGGTGTTCCTGAGCTGCTTTTCCTCAGCTTTGAAGACATCACTAGTCCCTCCATCCCACCTGTTTTGAAAGTTATCTCTGGGGGTCATAATGGACTGAATGTAAAAAAAAAAAAAAACCCAGTACCCCAGAGACTGTTAGAGATTGTAGTATAGAGCTGCATTTGCCAGTTGAAATGCAAGCACTTCTTAATGGCACAAACACAGGCATAGCTGAGGGAGAGGATGAATTCCCCTAACAATACTATACCACTGTGAAGTATCCCATGTTATTATGCAAAGCATGCTATTGAATGGGCTTTTAAAACTCAATAGCTCACATGGGTCATTTTTATTTTGAAAAACAGAAAATGTGTTAACCCTACCTCATTCCCTCAATTTCCTTCTATACAGAACCAACTATTCAGTACTCAAAATATTGCTTTTGTAAAACAGCCATTAATTTTAGCTTTGGGACAAAAGGCAGCCTAGATCTTCATACATCCCCTACCAATTCAGAGTGGGAGGATTTTCCATTTTTGGCCTCTTCAAAATAGTGGTGGTCAGTTTAAACGTGCCTTTTAAAATAAATGTGTGGATAACATAATATGCATCTTGTCTCAAAGGGTATCTGATTTGGGGCTCTGTCAAACTACTGAACTACAGTTCTATATTCTATTTTAACTGCCATGTCATCAGCCTGTGGAATTTTGGGATCTGCTATGTAGTAGAGGTGCTAGAGTACTAAGCCAGAGAACTATAGTGCTCACCAAACTACACTGCACCCTGATTGTGCAGTGTGAAAAGGATATTGGGCAACCTTCATTGGAAAAAGGAAATATTTCTTCTTCACATCAAAAATATACTATTTATTTCCTGTTCTGGTCTTTTTGTGGCACTTGTTCATTGCTTTTAAATTAAGTTGATATATTACCTTATTGTTTTTTTGTGGGTTTTTCGGGCTATGTGGCCATGTTCTAGAAGAGTTTCTTCCTGACGTTTCACCAACATGGTGACTGACTGATGCCCACAGTTTGAATGTATGTATAAGCTCATCTAGGTGGGGTTGGAAATCTAAAATATTAATGAACCTTTTAGGTGTGATTTCAAAGGATTTCTTTTTATTATAGTTAAAGAGGTTAGTTTTTGATCCTCTTCCAGTAGGTTGGCTGCATAATGCAATTTGAAGGGTTTTTTTTTTTTTTTTTTTTTTTTTTTTTTTGGCACAAGTTAAAAAAGAATGAGATCAACAGTTATGCCAAGGTTTGTGGATGAATTTCATATTCTTTTTCAATTAGAATCAGGTGTCTGATTAGTAATTCTCAAATTTAACCCCTACAAAGAACAGCAAGAAATAGATGGCTAATATTTCAGCAACTGGATACTGAAGTGAAATGTAAAAGGCCATCTTATAAAGAGAATTAAAAGTTGTAAATGTTAAATACTATTACTTGTAAGTTTTCACTTTACTTTGCTAAAAAGCGTCTCAGATCTTCCTGCCCCCCATCTAAAGGCCCCAGAGGGACTGGGGTTTGTTGCCGCTGTGTGCCCGAGCGGCTGCCTGGGAGAGGAATCCACCCACACAGCTGCGCTCCCCACCCAGGACTCGCCGCCAACGGACCACAGCGGCACTGCCCAGGACGAGGGAACCAAGGACACCTGAGGGGGAGCCAGGAGGGGTAGGTCAGTGGCAGGGCACGCCAAAAACACAGCTAACTGGGGAACCTCCCCATCCGCCCCCTCAAGGCCCCCGAGGGACGGTGTTGTTGCCGTGTTGCCGGAGGCGGCTGCCTGGGAGAGGAATCCACCCCGCACAGCTGGCGCTCCCACCCGGGACTCCTCGCCGCCAACAGGACCACAGCGGCGCTGCCAGGACCAAGGAGACAGGAACACCTGAGGGGGAGCCAGGGGAGGGGCGTGTCAGTGGCAGGGGCACGCCATAAAAACTCAGCTCGCTGGGGAACATCCCCATCCTGCCCCCTCTAAGGACCAAAGGGACTGTGTTTGTTGCGCCGCTGTTTGCCGGAACGCTGCCTGGGAGAGGAATCCACCCACACACAGCTGCGGCTCCCACCCATGACTCGCCGCCAACGGACGCACAGCCACACCTGCCAACTGCGCATGGCTGCAGGGGACGGGGGGGGCAGGGTCCTTTCGATCTGTGTCCGCAACAGAGGCTTGACTTGGAAATTAGTCTTACTCTGCTGCAGTTTTCTTACATTCTGTGTATGGGGTATTATGCTCATGGATTGTGTTTTCCCATGAGCACCAATGTCATTCTAGCCCCCTCGATGATTATATTGCCATCCAGCTAGATGGTTTTTTTTTAGAGCTTTATTTTCTTGATTTATGTATTGTTGTGGATTGTCTATTCTGGGTTTTTGCTGTATGGAGGGTGGGGCTTGCCACTTGTTTGGATTTTCTGTAATTACTCTGTATAGTTTTGTATTTTGTTAGTAAAACTGTCAATGTTGTCGTAAATGTATAACTTCTGTACGTACTGCTTGATTTTGTGTGCGGAACAGGAACTGTTGTATAATTGTGTAAACCGCCCCTGATGTTTCGAGAAGGGCGGTATGGATATAATAAATCTCGGTATTGATTTTATTTTAGACTACTAATAATTTGCTGAGAAGAAACCATACAAACAAACCAATTGTTCATCATCAAATGTTTATGGTACACAATTTAGATTTCATACTTCTTCACAGGAATGCAGAGTAAGAAGACAGCATCCTGAACCGATAAAATACAATGTATCCCAAATGTAAGTAAGAGACATTTTCCTTTCATCCTGAATACACATCTTTTTTTCTGCCAATACAGAGAAATTGGATTGAATCAAATTAACGCAGGCTTAGACCATGCTTAGAACAGAAAACACGGAATGGGCAGGCCAGAAAGAATATAAATTATTAATCGACTAAAACAATAAAGTTGACTAAATATATATCCAGCTAAATAGCATACATACCAAAATCTTTTCAAAAGAAAAACAATCACCCTTCAGTTTCAAACTGACAAATCACAGCGGTAATTTAGGTTGTCCCAGACCTTACTAGAGGAGGACCCCCTTAAACTCAATTGGATTTACCATACATAATTGGATTCACCATTTAATAACTGATCAAGATGCTGGTTTAGACTAACCAACCAGGAGTTGGGCCCCATAAGATCACTTTGACTTGCTCAGAAACTGATATAAGGCCATTGAAATATTCCGACATCAGCTGAAAACCAATCAAACATAATCCTTTCATGTCCTAAATCCAGATCACTATCTGTGGTATGCCAGGCTTTATTGTGTGTTATTAGGTACTCCAGTTAGATTAGCACTCTGCAATAAAACTAGGCGTAGAACTAAATCGGCCCTTGAGATCCACTGCATGTTTGATTCCTGATACCCCATGAATACCAAAAACACCATGCAATGCTCAGCGTCGCAGTATCATAGAAGGCCATAATAAAAGGGGCATAGGTGTCCCTTGTAGAGAATGGTAAATCACAGGTTTGCGCTTTGGGATTTTAAAAATATTTCTGAGCCATTTTCAAGCCATGTATGGTTGAAAATCCATGGATAAGAGAGGCCAACTGTAGAATGTGATATTAATCTCAGTGTATATTCTCATGTATAAGTCTAGAGAATTTTAGTCAGAAACTTGACGCCAAAAAAAACGCTGAGTCGACTTATAGCCATGCATCCATTGTACGGTACTGTACTTTAAAAAACTCTTATATGTAGAAAAAAAGGAGGCACACCCCTTTCTCGGAAATAGAGTGGTAAAAAAAAAGGCCAAGAGCTAGTTCAATCTTAAGGCGGGATACAGACCGCCCGCTTGGCGGCGCTCCCCCGCCGCCGCGCCCATTTGCCTCCGTGCGGGAGCCGCAGCCAGCCAAACCGCGCGACCGCCGCGCGGAGGGCAACACAGAAGCAGCTCCATTTGCAGAGCTTCTCCTTGCGGCGCCATCTAATGACGTCGCCGAAGGCGCCCGGCGCGGACCTCGCGGACGTCATAGGCGCCAGCGGGGGGACAAAACGTCTGGGACGCTGTGCGTCCAGTACGTAAAGAAATGGCGGCGCCCATGTAGAAGGTGCGGCCGCCATCTGTACGTATAGGATACGGTAACTAGGGTGTAGGGGGGTGCGGGAAGCACCGCCCCTTCCTAAACCCAGTACGTACCTATACGTACAAATGGCGGGTGTGTAATCCCGCCTTAAGGAACACACAAAAAGAGGCACTCTGCTACTCCTCATCCCATCCAGCCTTTAGGATAAGGAAGCGCAAACAGTTATGTCTGCCAGAACTTTGTAAGTGCCTTGGCTCATCATTTTCCGTTGCATCCATCTTTACAAAAAGCCTTTGTTACATGCCCCTACGTTTCTACCTGGAACTTAGCCACAGCATCATATAACAAATCCATAAATTTAGCCACAAAATCTGCTCTTGATTTGATATATGAGGTTGACTCGTAGTCAAGTATATACGGTTATGCTCAGCACTAGGCTCCACAGTAGGACCAGAATAGTCTTTCCATCTGCTTCTAATAGGCAGGACTACCCACACATTGAAAACACTGTCTAACAGAATCATTTCTTCCTTAGATTGTGGAAGAAAAGAAACCATTGCCCCTCTACAGAAGCATTAAAGGAAAGATTTTCATACCGAGCTCTTAAGTGCGGGGAAAAATCAGGCTCTAAAATGTTGAGGAAGACGCACAAGTGGGTGACAAGCCCGAGTGGCTCCTCATCGTCAAGGAGTTGTCAGCTCCCTCTGATCGGTCCAGAGAAGGAAATTTCCGTCGGAACATAACTTTGCGTTCAGAGGAACATTCCCTTCTCCTGGAACAATCAGTGATGCTAGAGGGAGAGTGGACGATCCCCTGACAACGAGGCAGCACACCAGGCTTTCACCATACACACAAGCTTCCTCCAGCATTTTAGAGGTGATTTATCAAGCACGTAAGAGCTGGGGTGAAAAATCTTTATAAGTTGACGAGAGAAACTAAAGACAGGGCTGCTCCTACCTTTCATAACACACCTTTAATAAACACTTAGAAGAAACAACAGCAAAAACGCTGCTGAACATTACTCTTTTATACACAAACAGTTAAAAGGTAATTACATCATGTCTTTTACCTGGCAACCCTAAAGAAGCCATACATTAGCTCTGGCTTCTATTTTTGCATAGAAGACATAAGAATACACAAACATGGAAAAAACATCATTCTGCGGAAAAAAAGATGCTACTCTTGTGGCCAAGTGAGACATGTTGTAACAAAAGGGTTTAGTGAGGGTTGTATCTGAGCTCCCAAGTATTCATCTCTGAGGGAACAGAGGAAAACCATGTAGTCCTGGTGAACCAATCAGCTTTCGGGCAATGAAGAGACCAGAGGGGAGGCGCTCGACTTCTCATGTGGCAACTAAAACAACATTTGTGTTAGTGTTACAAAATGTAGACAAAACAGCGGCGTGCAATCCAGAGCAAAAGGGGACAGGGCAGAGCAGACAGCAAGAACGGAATGGTGAATATCAATGCAGGGGGATTGGCGAGAGGACATTGGGCAGGAACACGGATGTGGCACCATGGACCAACACAGCCAGGGGCTCAGGTATTGCAATAAAAACATCATAAGATCAGACTTGCAAACGGTGGTCCCATAACAACTCCACGAGAATCCATTCTCCCTTTTTAAGACAGCAGTTTCAACATACATGATGGGTAAGTCAGTTTCATCATGACCGTTGATGAGTTTAACTTTTGAGTGAGAAGCAGATTTAGGAACAATTTGAGACTTTCCTGTTCGTTATGGAAAGGACATGTCACAGTAGCTAAGATGGATTTCCCCCCCCCCCCCCATCGGTTCAAACCATCGGTAGTATTTGTTCCTGAATACAAGGACGCACATATGTGCAAAAGCTTCAAAGGACATAAAAAATGCCCAATTTTGAAAAGAATTTGCTTTTATTGACTCATTCTTTTAAAAGGCATGGAGAGTGGGAGGGAAGGGAGGAATCCGTCCCTGTTCTGACACATCATGTACCCCCCCACCAACCCCCGTAGCATAAATTTCATAATTGTAACTGACAAAAACCAATATTAAGCTTACATTCTTAATAGAGCCTAGCAAAGGCACTGGACCTTTGCTTGAGTAGTCCTTGCAATCTAAGCAAGTAATTAACTGCCTTTTGTCAGGGTAGTAGAACCGTCATTTCTCAAGCATATAAGGGCTTCTGTTCACAACTGTAACTATAAATGGTGCGTTATTTTCTCTTGCAGTTCGTAGTATGTATTGTAAAAAGGGGCTCAGAGAGCTAAATGTATAAAGGAAGAGCATTTAGCCTGCACAGAATACATTTTTTTTGTGGGTATTCAGGCACCAGTTCCTATGCTTCTCTTGAGAGGCTAGCATATGGATTTTTTTTAAACTGACCTGAAAGCCATGTGTGGAATGGTGAATTTAGTACAATATTAAAAGAAACTAAGGCCTTTTACAGACTGTGCCAAAATAAAGCTCTTCGGGTCTCTTGGTGGTAGGCGGTGTTTAAATGAACATGTATCCTAAGATCTGGAAGCTGCAACCAAAGCTTCACTCCAGTTCTTAGGAATGGAGTGTTGGCTTTGGCACAACCTCGGACGCTTTATAGGACCCAGCATCATGTAAATACATACCTCCAAAGAGACCCGAAGGCAGCGTTATGTTGGCAGTCTGTAACAGGCTAAATCTCCGCTTAAGTTGTCCGATGAAATGGAGTTTTTAATCGGTTGTCTTGCTGCGAAACTTCCAAGTGACCTAGAAGTTCCCATTTGGCAGCTGCTGTCAAGAAGTAATGTCCACAGAAATGTGATAAGGTCAGAATTTGTGGTTCATAGTTTAGATTCAGGGCGCCTGAATCTAGCTCTCCAAGCAGGAAAACACGATACAATAAAAGGGATAAACAATACCTAAAAGTCACGAATTTGTGGACCTGAAGGCACAAAACGGAGGCATGGTAGTCAAGTAGCGGGGCAACCACAGAGGTTTTGGCTATTGCGATGGTCCTAGCAGAAATAAGTAATTACTCAAATGAGAAAAACAAACACTATGGGCTTTTTTTTTTTTTTTTAATCATATATGGCTCATAGACCTGGAAGAGAGAGATCATTAATTTTGGCTAAACATAGGATTTACATTTTATTTCGCTTTCATGTGTAGGGAGATCTGCAACACCCCTTTTGGAAAACAGAAACAACTGTAGACGTTACGGTAAGGCAAGCGTACCTAGCCACTGCCCTTCACCTTTTGTATTTGAAACGTCGCCAATAAATGGCAAGGATAATTTTCACCTCTGCCTATGGGCCACCGTCCTGCCCCAGACAGACAGTCCCCAATGGCACCACCTTGCTCAGCACATAATTGGAAGTATACATTTGGGCCAACTTCATTAAGGCACACATCCCCGACGTCACATAACCATAGAGGATCAAGATTGTGAGCCAATCAGTCCCAGATTATCATAGCAAAATGCCATTAATTTTTTGAAAGGAACAATGAGAAGTAGAAATACCCCCTAAAAATCCTCTCCTGCCCGTGGAACCATTTAATCATTAAGGAATGGTTTGTGTGGTGTGTAGAAAAGTCTTTTGCTGGTAGAAAAGAAAGCAAGGGTTGCAGTGGGGGGTGGGAGCCACTTTGGGGGTAGTTAAAACCAGGAGCAGCATGCAACATGCAGAGACATAGCCAGGAACAGGAACGGCCACAGGAAGGTCTCTGCTGTGATGCGCTGTATGGCTCAGAGAAAAATTCCTCCCATGGCAGAAGCTGCCAGCAAACCAAAAATGGCTGGACAAACGCGTACTCACACAGAGCTTAAAGCTTAGGTTCAATAGGACAACAGGCCATCAGTGTGGCGTTTTCCAGACTCCTATTTTACAATACACACACACTGAGCATTCAGCTCACAACTCTATATTCCCCTCCGGGGATTTGAGTGTGTCACCAGTTTTCCTTCAATTTGACAGCTGTAACTCTGAGAACTGAATTGGCTGAATTCACTCCTCCCCTCTATCCTCAGCTTTCCGGTGACTCAGGACTCCGAAAATGTTGAGTCATCTGCCTCCCAACGAAACTTCAGGTTTACCATCTTCACCTTTGTCCAGTTTTTAGGCCATAGTCACATCCGGTGACATTTCTTCTGACCAGAGGGCAATTACTGTGACAAGCACTGAAAGACACTTTTACCTAAAAAATGTTTTGTAGACTGTCACTGCTCTGTGCCAAAAAACCATGACAACCGACAACTAGTTAAAAAATACATCCTCTTGAACCATTTCCCTTCCCCCTGCCTGATCGGACAGAAAAAGAAAGAAAGCCTCCCCTGACAAATCAAGAGATAAAGCAAAGAATGCCTCTTCATCTTCCATAAGTAACCAGCCATCCTAAATGAATCCAGTAAAAGGTGGGAGGGTGGATGTTGCCAGAAAGAAAGTGGTCTATCTTAGGGATCATTGAAACTTACTTTTTTGAATGAAGAGGTTCACAGCTCCTTACTGAATTCAGAACCGATTCAAGTGTTCCCACTACAGTTGTGAGCTACTGAATCCCCTGTGGCATTTTAACCCTATTGCTGCGCACATGTGGCCACTATAAAGGGATTTAAAATGGAGGCGCCTCCATTTCCAGGAATAGGCAGTGCAAAGCCAAATTGATTCAATAATGTGGTCCCACACCACTAAAGGTGCAAATGCCGGTGCTTTTTAAAAAAAATGCCAAGGTATGCACAGTGGGCCCAGTGCACCGGTTTAAGTGGGCTGTTTACTCACCCGCCCCACAACCATCGATGCAGTGGGGGGGAATGAATGTGAACTCACAGAAATAAACGCAGTTTCCATACTGGTTTATGTCCATAGTGTAAAGGGTGCACTTAGCTTGAGCCTCCTGCTCCCCTCTCTGTTTTGCTGTATTCAGAGCAAAAGTGAGGGTGGACATTCTGATTTGAGGTTAGTTGGTTTAACAAAGAGACACCTAGTCAGGTGTTAGTACTGATCTTAGAATTTCAATTACATTATGTTTGCGAAAAATGTATTACAAATGGGTATGAAACCCAAGCTCCAACCTGAACGTAACTAAACAACAAGCAGGGAAGACAAGTTTGGACAAAACCTCCAAAATAAACATGCTAACAGTTATATTAGATTGCAGATGAAAAAATAATGAAGACAAGACTAAGGCAAAGGATAATGTAAGTTGCAATATACTAAAATATATTTTGATAAAACTGGAAATAATAAAGGGTCTCCAAATATGAAAGTAAGGTTGCTACAAGAACATGAAAAGTTCTCTAGATGAATTGTGAATGGAAACCCTCCCCCCACCCCGCTCCAATCAGTCATATGTGAAGGTTGAAGGGCTTGTCAGGCTGGGTATCCAGACTTTTGTAGGGTTTTTGCAGCTATAGCCTTTTCTAGAGATTTAGTCCGGATGTTTGCCAGCAGTTGTGGCAAAATCATTATATCGTTGAACCCCCCCTCTGAACAAAGCTGAACCAGGAAATCCCCATAGTAGCAGTCCACCTTAAAATATCCATAAGTCATAAATGACTTGAAAGACAGACTGGAATGGCAAGAGGGGGGGCAGGATGATGTGAAAATATACACGTTGATTTAGTCTGAAGGACCTAGATTCCCATAGTAAGATAAAAAAAACCCCAATAACCTAAGGGTTTAATTGCTTTCTCTTGACCAACATAAAGAACAACCACGTGCATCAATAACTTAATGTAAAGCAAACACATGTGCACTTAGCAGTATTCAATAAAGAAGTTATTAAATAAATAAATAATTGGTTTCAGTGCTTCCTCCGTTGTAAATGGATGACACTACACCAAAATATCAACAATTTCCATGATCCACTTATAGTGAAAGATTAAGCACAATAACATATACTAGTGTAAAATGCAATAATACATCAGGAAAAAAAAATATTAAATCCACGATATTACGATGTTGAGCCCTAAATAGGGTCTCTTTTCAGTTCATAAAAGCCCCAAGGGGTATCCCAAGGTTGTATAAAACATGCGGAAATGAGAAACAGCGATGAAAAAAACAACACTGATCTAAATCATTCATCCTATCTTCGTTGAAAGGATTTTTGGTTCTGTCAAGCTTTATAGTGTAAGTTTCTATGGAAGATAACACTTGGCTTTGCTAAATTGCAAACCCTTAAATTTTCCTTGAAGTTAGCTTGCCACCGCTTCTGAACAACATTTTTAGATTGATGCACAAAAAAGAGTGGAAAAAAAATCTGAATATAACATTGTGTGCTTTGAGCACATCCCAAACTTATTGTTTGTTCTCTCAGATGCATATTGTGAGGTCTGTTTATGACCTAAAAGACTCTCAGTTTGTTGAAAGACAATTAAAATCAGTAAGTTTCTCTAGGGTGCATCTATACAGTAGAAATAATGCAGTTTTGACACACTCAACTGCCATGCTACAATCCGAAAAGATCTTGGATGTGTTAGTCTTGTGAGGCCCCCTAGCACTCTTGGTAGAGAAGGCTAAAGACTGCAAAACTACAAATCCCAGGATTTCAGAGGATGAGCTATAGCTATGAAAGTGGTGTCAACTGCATTAGTTCTACTATGAGATGCGTAAAATATACTATGGTCAACCACTGCGGCTCCTTGCCAATTTCCCCTGGCAATCTGAGAGGCATCCTTAAAGTTTTGAAAATACGGTACTCCTAATTAGAATAAGTGGGGATGGTTTGTGGGAGGATAAAATCGATAAAGAAGACAAATGCCAATTGGCTACTAAAGTCTCCAGCGCCACGGGGCAGGACTGTTCTGTAGGTTTAAAAAAAAAAGACAGAAGGTAAATATGGAAAAATAAATCAGGAACAGTAGTGAAGTTATTGCAAATGTTAGGGCACCTATCCCCATTTTTAGGTTCAGGTTCAGAATGACAGTTCAGACAATTTTTGCTTGTTTTTCTTCTAAATTTTGCAAATTTCCTTACCAGAAATGAAATTGAAACAAAATTCTGACATAGTCATAAAGACAACCAATTGAAAGTCATAATAAAGAACAGATTGAGAGAGATAGAACCTGAGGCGAACCTGGACTTGAGTTCACTAGTAAAAAAATAATGATAATACAATTCAACACACACACCACCACACACTCCTTTATCTTTGCAGCGTGGTCAACAGCATGAGTGCTGCTGAAAATCATTCACGACTCTGAAATATCTTGCAAGACACATACTTCTGCACATCTTCCCCCTACTGGTCTCAACACAGGGAAAGGTTTATGTTTGAAAAGCGTCTCTCTAATTAGCACCAGTATTTAATACCACCTACCAAACTCATGATTTACCATTTCTTCAAGGTCTTCAAGTCCTAATCAATTTATTGAACAATGTCACCTAATTTTGTCATTACATAAACAAGATTTGAAACTTGGGTGTGTTGCAATCATTTCAGCTGTATTATATTTTTTAAAATCTTTTAGAACTATCTTTATATTTACCTGGAAATACTAAAGAACAAATTAAACAATATTTTCCTCTGAGACAGAACTTAGTAGGGGAAATTACAAAGTAGGCTGGGATTTAAAAGATTTTTCTTTGAAAACTGTCAGAAATAAGCTTTAATTGGGTTTGGTGTGTGTGTGTGAATGAATGAAAGACACAATGCCTTGGCAATTTTAGTATTTTATAAATGTTCCATGAGCTAATATTAAGGCTTCAAATTAATACATCTGGCTCAGTGTAACTGGGATGCGTGGGAATTTGATTTTTTGGGAATTCCATATGATCAACATCTCCAAGAGAAGGGGCGAAGTGAGCTACAATTCTTCCCCTGGCCCTAGCTAGCACATTAAAAGTGAAGATGACTATTCACGTTCTAGACTAATGAGCAGATGAGAATAGGTATTCAGTTTGATATTGCTATTAATTCAAGGAATTGTCAACAAAATTCAAGCTTAATCAGTATAAACCAAAATGTATTTTAAAATTCTTTGAGGAGAAAATTGTTTTTAGAAGTGTAGCAGTTTATGAACAAGTTGCAGTTCCATACTCCGAAACTGTCCCAATTTAATCCATGCTGTTCTGCGTTCTGCTTTCGGCCTGCTTTTTAAAGGTTCCAGGTGGGGTTCAACCGCCGCTTGCGGCGCTTCCCCGCCGCCCGCCGCCATTTGCTCCATGCGTGAGCCGCAGCAGCAAACGCACGACTCCCGCGGGGATCAAAAAAAGAAGCGCCATGTTGGAGCTTCGGTTCTTCTGCGGCGCATGCGAATGACGTCCGGAGGCGCCAGGCGTCGACGTCGCGACGTCATAGGCCGGCCGCACACTCTGGAACGCTTGTGGCATCCAGTCGTAAAGAGGCGACGCCCATGTAAAGGTGCGGCCGCCATCCTGTACGTAATAGGATACGTACTAGGTTAGGGGGGGGTGCGGAAGCAACCGCCCCTGCCCTAACCCTAGTACTATCATATACGTACTAAATGGCCGGTGTGTATCATCCCGCCCCAGTTGCTCTCATCATCCCTTCCACTTTGACCTCGTTGCTTTTTTTTTTTTTTTGTTCCTGGTTGAAAACTGAGCCAAAGTACAAATTTGCGCTCAACTCAAGGAAAAATAAGGTGCAACCATGCACTTCTCTGGTGTGTATGTTGTGTGTCATTTCCTTCAATTAGTTTCAATGTAGAAGATGACCCTCAGGGGAATCAATCACAGGGTTTTCTTTCTCAGCAAGTTTGCTTCAAAGAGGTTTGGGCATTGCCATTCCGCTGAAGACCCAGCAGAGAGATAATGCTTGCACAAGGCTACCAGTGGATTTCCATGGCAAGGCAGAGATCGAAACCAGTTTACAAACATTCTATGAAAAGTACTACTGGCAATGAATGGGCTATAAATTAAAAAGTCAAAATCTGGACTAATCTTGAATCATTCTATAGAAGTCCCTAGTGCTTGAGTAGTGTGGCCCATAGTGCTACCATATGAGGCAGACTATTTTTGGTGGTGGGATTTCTTTCTTCAGAAATTTGACCCTCATGCTTTTGCCTTGTTAGGTTCCATTGAAAGAAACATCGATGTTTATTTTTTTATTTTTTTTAATATTTGGTGTAATCTTCTCTGAATTCTTATGAGAAAGGGTAAGGCCATAACCTAATAATAATAATAATAATAATAATAAGATAATAATAATAAAGAATAATATATAGTTTATTTATACCTCCACCCGTCCATAGATTGGAGCTGGATTAGAACCTGAAAGACACTTAGTACAGTTACAATCAATACAACAATAAACACTACACTGAATTTACCAAGAATGTCGTTTTAGTTTCTCCTAAAAATTAACAATTCAGCCATTAGCCAAAAAGCAAGGGGGGGGGGTCAAGGAAGAGCAGTCGTCATAAAACCCTTTTTATATGGATTCAGTGGATAAGCCCCGCGGGAAGATATCCATTTTGAGTGCCTTCTTAAGGCCTCTAAGGTAGTAATGAGAGGATCTCTTCTGGTAGGTGGGTCTTCCATAATGGTCATGCCAAAGAAGGAAGGAAGGAAGGAAGGAAGGAAGGAAGGAAGGAAGGAAGGAAGGAAGGACAAGAATAAAGAGAGAGAGAGAGAGAGAGAGAAGAGTTTGAAATTCTGAATCTATCTGATTAAAACTTGTGTCCTATTCCACTTCCACGTGCGTAAACCACTAGGCCACACTGACTCTCTAGACTCATGAACAGCAAACTGTCACAGTTTTCATAAAGGTTCCATCTTGAACCACAAACGATGTGTGCTGGCCACACTCAACCCTATGACGTAGATGAGGATCTTTCTCGCATCAGGCATTGGACTCCTAGATCCCACCAGGCACTACAAACAGTTAGAGAAACATGGGATATAGTTGGAAACATAATTCACTTCCAGCACAACACCTAATCAATTTTTGACTAAACCCCAATTGTGACCCATGAGGGTGAAAGGATTAAATTATGTGAAAATATGAAAATATCATGTGCAGGAAACAGTAGTGGCATACTTATTCAGAAGGTGCTGATATTGGGTTGGGGGCCCTTGGTACATGCCTGTGGTTTGGTTTTCCAGGATCCCGCCATAGATACCAAATAGGTGGATGCTCATCCCCATTATATACATGATAGCAATTGGTGTCATCACCTTCTAAAGGCAAATCAAGGTTGCTGTTTGAATTAAATATATTTAAAAAATATTTCCAGCCTTGGATGCTTGATCCATGTATTAAAAAAATATCTCTGTGGATACAGAGGGCCAACTGTACTGAGATTTGAAGAGCTGAAGGATCATGTATCATAAAAAAGATAGTAAGGATTTTAAAAAACTACAGAGTTTCCTTTCTACTTTCTTGCCATCAATCAAGGAAGTATCATGGTACCTCAGCAGTTTGCCTCCATTGGCAGCTGCATCTTTCTTCTTTCTCCACAAGTAGGCTATATAACTGACCTGATAGAAGAACCCCATAGTACCTCCTGGGGCTTTTCGTGTCTCCAAAAAGCCGCAAGAAGCGAGTAAATTTCTTTCATTCTTGCGTAGAAAATGAGAGAAGAAAATGATTCTTTGAATTGTTGAAGTGCATCACTCTTCTACTAGGAGAACTTTACCTGTAAAGAGAGAAAGAGAGAAAAATGAACTCCAATCCAACTAAAGTCAGGTGCGCTTTACACATATCAGTTTCACTCAGTTCCAATGCTAGACAATGCCTATTGCATTTTCCTATTGTGGTCTATAGCAGTGGGGTTTAAATGCAACAATAATATAAAAGTTTACGTTATAAAAGACGCTGTTCAGTTTTGCATGGTGCACATTTCATTGTAATAAACGTTGAGACAAAGGATTTAAGGTGCAAATAAATAAAACAATAATTACATTCTCCCATGTATTTGCTAAATGGAAAACATTGAGGATTAGATCGTGGGCAGAGCTATTACATGAACTGCAATCAGAAAAAACTACTTTTCGATAGTGAAAAACTCCATTTGAGAGGATCAAATAACAAGTAAAATGAAGATGAAATGGAAATGTGGAATGCATTAATCTATATTTCAGTCAATGAACTAATTTTTTTTTCTGGGACAACTCACCCAATTCCCAATATTTTCGTCCTTCTTTGAGATTGAAAAACGTGAGGTTGAACATGAGGAAACAAATGGGATTTTTTCTATTCGGGCCAGGTCTTTCAAGGACACCCAGCCATGTTACCCCATGGTGGCCACCTTGTTCTCATTCAGAGTGACTTTCACCCACAGCAGTTGCACTGGATGCTCTGGTGACGCGAGGACAGGCAGCCCATGTCATCACTCTGGAGAGAGCCAAAACTCAGTGAAAAAGCTAAGGGTTAGAGGAGAAAAGGCTAATTGAGTGCAGTCTTTGTATTCTGCATGGTTTGAGATTTTGGCTCTGCAATCATGTAAAACAGGTCGAGTGAGCCTGGGAGATTGAAGAGTAAATAACCCATGTAGACAACTCCCATGTCAAGCCTGTATTAGAAAGATTGTTCTCTCACTAAGTAAGGCCGGCCTTGACTTGAGTCACTCTTCACTCTTTCCACCGTGCTCAGAAGGCATAGCTTTTTGAGGAAGTAAGAGAGGCCATCCACTATTTCCATTTCAGGCAAGATGCCCCCTTTCTCT
>NC_056524.1:58823110-58869691 GCF_019175285.1 Sceloporus undulatus | reverse complement strand
GCTGATGATGGGGTGATTGCAGGCAGAGCAGGCAAAGGCCCCTAGAAGATGAAACAATGGATTCAGACTACAGGAAAAGAGATTCTGGCGGGGTACAAACCGCCGCTTTGCGGCGCTTCCCCATCGCCGCCATTTGCTCCGTGCGGGAGCCGCAGCAGCCAAACCGCGCGGCTCCCGCGCGGAGCAAAAAAGAAGCTCCATTTCGGAGCTTCTTCTTGCGGCGCCTCTATGACGTCGCGAGGCGCCTGGCGCGGACTCGCGACGTCATAGGCGCTGCGACACGTCTGGACGCTGTGCGTCCAGTACGTAAAGATGGCGGCACCCATGTAGAAGGTGCGCCGCCATCTTGTACATATAGGATACGTTCGGGGTTGATGGGGGTGCCCAAGCAGAAGGTGCGCCGCCATCTAGTACGTATCCTATACGTACTAAATGGCGGTGTGTATCCCGCCTTAGGAACACCAAAAAGAGCACTCTGCTACTCTCTCATCCATCCAGCCTTTAGGATGAGCGCAAACAGTTATGTCTGCCAGAACTTTGTAAGTTCTTGGCATCATTTTCCTTTGCATCATCTTTACATCCTTTGTTACATGCCCCTACGTTTTATCCTGGACTTATCCACAGATCATATAAAAATCCATAATTTTAGCCCAAAAATCTGCTCTTGATTTATATATGATGTTGACTTATAGTCAAGTATATACGGTTATTCTAGCACTAGGCTCACAGTAGGACCAGAATATTCTTTCCATCTGCTTCTAATAGGCAGGACTACCCAACATTGAAAACCTGTCTAACAGAATCATTTCTTCCTTAGATTTGTGGAAGAACCATTGCCCCTTACAGAAGCATTAAGGAAGATTTTCATACCAGCTCTTAAGTGCTGGTAAATCAGCTCTAAAATGTTGAGGAAGAGCAAGTGTGTGAAAGCCTAGTGGCTTCCTCATCGTCAAGGGATTGTCAGCAGCCTCTGATTCGTTCCAGGAAAGGAAATTTCCTCTGAACATAACTTTGCGTTCAGAGGAAATTCCTTCTCCTGGAACAATTCAGTGATGCTAGAGGGAGTGGACGATTCCCTGACAACGAGGAAGCACACCAGGCTTTCACATACACACAAGCTTCCTCAGCATTTTAGAGTTGATTTATCAGCACTTAAGAGCTGGTGTGAAAATCTTTATAGTTGCAGGAGAAATAAAGGACAGGGCTTCTCTACCTTTAATAACACCTTTAATAACACTTTAGAAACAAAGCAAAACCTGCTGAAATTCTCTTTTATACACAACAGTTAAAAGTATATTAATCATGTCTTTTACCTGGCAACCCTAAGAAGCATACATTTAGCTTCTGGCTTCTATTTTTGCATTAAGACCTTAAGAATACACAAAATGGAATAACATCATTCTGCGGAAATAAAAGATGCTACTCTTGTTGGCCAAGTGAGAATGTTGTACAAAAGGTGTTTTGTAGGGTTGTATCTGAGCTTCCCAAGTATTCATCTCTTGAGTAACAGATGGAAAACCTGTAGTCTTGTGAACAATCAGCTTTGGGCAATGAAGAGACCAGGTTGATTGGCTCTGACTTCTCATGTGCAACTACAACATTTGTTTAGTTTTCAAAATGTAGCCAACTTTGGCTTGCAATCCAGAGCAACAGGTGCAGGTCTATCATCATACTAATAATTTTTCATATCATTATTTTTCTTTGATATGCATTTGGCAGGCAACTGATGTTACTGTTCCACCTCCTGTGCTAGGTTATTGCAATAAAATCTATATGATCATACTTGCAAACTGGTTTCCATAACAAATCCGAGAATCATTCTTCTCTTTTTAAGACAGCATTTTCAAACATAATGATGGGTAAGTAGTTCTCATTGACCTTGATGAGTTTTACTTTTGAGTGAGCATATTTAGGAACAATTTGTAGATCTTTCTGTTCTTTATGGAAAGGAATGTCAAGTAGCTACAGTGGATTCCCCCCCCCCCCCCCCTCTGTTTCAAACCATCGTTATTATTTTTCTGGAATACAAGGCTGCACATATGTGCAGAAAGCTTCAAAGGAACATAAAAATGCCAATTTGAAAATAATTTGCTTTTATTGACTCATTCTTTTAAAAATGCATGGAGAGTGGGAGGGAAGGAAGGAATCCTTCTGTTCTACACATCATGTACCCCCAGTAGCATAATTTCAATATTGTACTGACACAACAATATTAAGCTTACATTCTTAATAATGCCTAGCAAAGGCACTGTACACTTTGCTTGAGTAGTCTTGCAAATCTAGCAAGTAATTAACTGCCTTTTTCATGGTAGTAGAACCTTCATTTCTCAAGCATATAAGGGCTCTCTGTTCACAACTGTAACTATGAAATGGTGCTTTAGTTTTCTCTTTGCAGTTCTTGTATGTATTTTAAAAGGGCTCTAGAGAGCTAAATGTATACAAAGAAGAGCATTTAGCTGCACAGAAGTACATTTTGTTGTGTGTATTCAGGCCAGCAGTTCCTATGGCTTCTCTTGAGAGGCTATGCATATAAGTATTTTATTTTAACTGACCTGAAAGCCATTGTGAATTGTGAATTTAGTACAATATTAAAAGAAACTAAGGCCTGTTACAGACTGCCAAAATAAAGCTGCTTCGGGTCTCTTTGGAGGTATGCTGTTTAAATGATACATGTATCCTAAGAATCTGGAAGCTGCACCAAAGCTGCACTCCAGTGCTTAGGAATGGAGTGTGGCTTTGGCACAACCTCCGGACTCTTAGGACCCATGCATCATTTAAATAGCATACCTCCAAAGAGACCCGAAGCAGCTTTATTTTGGCAGTCTGTAACAGGCCTAAATCTCCCTTAAGTTGTCTATGAATTGAGTTATCTGTTGTCTTGCTGCGAAACTTCCAAGTGACCTAGAAGTTCCCTTGGCAGCTTCTGTCAGAATTATGTCCACATAAATGTTGAGAATATTCAGAATTTGTGGTCATAGTTAGAATTCAGGTCTCTGAATTCTAGCTCTCCAAGGCAGGAAAACACGATACATAAAAGGATAAACAATACCTAAAGTCACAGATATTTTGTGACCTGAAGTCACAAAAACCAGGAGGCATGGTAGTCAAAGTATGCTGGGCAACCACAGAGGTTTTTGGCTATTGCTATGTCTAGCAGAAATGAAGTAATTACTCAAAATGAGAAAAACAATACACTATTGGCTTTTTTTTTTTTAAATCATATATGGCTCTATCAGACCTGGAAAGAGAGGAGATAGATATTTTGGCTAAACATAGGATTACATTTTATTTCTCTTTCATGTGTAGGGAGATCTGCAACACCCCTTTTGGAAAACAGCAACAACTGTAGACGTTACTGTAAGGCAAGCTTACCTAGCCACTGCCTTCACCTTTTGTATTTTAACTTACCATAAATGCAAGGATAATTTTCATCCTTCTGCCTATATGGCCACCTCCTGCCCCAGACAGACAGTCCCAATGCACCACCTTGCTCAGCCCCATAATTTTAGGTATACATTTGGGCCAACTTCAGTAAGGCACCCATCCCCTACGTCCCATAACCCTAGAGGACAAGATTGTGGAAGCCCATCAGTCCAGATTATCATAGCAAAATGCCATTAAATTTTTGAAAGTAACAATGAAATAAAGTATACCCCCATAAAAATGCCTCCCTGGAACCAATTAATCATTAAAGGACTGGTTTGTGTAGAAAAGTCTTTGCTTGGTAGCAAAAGAAGAGCAGAGGTTGCAGTGGGGGGTGGGGGTGGGGGAGCACTTTGGGGGTATGTAAAACCAGGGATCAGCATGCAACATGCAGAAGACATATGCCAGGAACAGGAACGCCACAGGAAGGTCTCTGCTGTGATGCTCTGTATAGGCTGCAGAGAAAAATTCCTCCCATGCAGAAGCTGCCAGCAAGACCAAAACTGCTGGACTACTGCGTACTCACACAGAGGCTTTAATCTTAGGTTCAATATATACAACAGGCCATCAGTGTGCTTTTCCAGACTCCTATTTACAATACAACCACCACACTGAGCATTCAGCTCACACTCTTATATTCCCTCCTGGGATTTGAGTGTGTCACCCAGTTTCCTGTCACTTGACAGCTGTAACTCTGCAGAACTGAAGTTTGCTGACTTCACCTCCTGCCCCTCTATCCTCAGCTTCCTGTGACTCAGGACTCCTAAAATGTTGAGTCATCATGCCTCCCAACTAAACTCAGGTTACCTCTTCACCTTTGTTCCAGTTTTAGGCCATAGTCACATCTGTGACATTTTCTGACCAGAGGGCAATTTACTGTGACAAGCACTGACAAGACACTTTTACCTAAAAATGTTTTAAGACTGTCACTGCTCTGTTCCAAAAAACCATGACAACCTGACCAACTATTTAAAAAATAACATCCTCTTGAACCAATTTCCCCCCTTTCCTGATCTACAGAAAAAGAAAGGAAAAGCCTCCCCATGACAAATCAAGAGATAAAGCAAAGAACTGCTCTTCATCTCCCATAAGTAACCATCCATTCCTACAATGAATCCAGTAAAAGGTGGGAGGGTGGATGTTGCCAGAAGAAAAGTGGGTCTATCTTAGGGATCATTTAAACTTACTTTTTTGAATGAAGAGGTTCACATCTCCTTACTGATTCAGAACCGATTCAGTGTTCCCACTACAGTTTGAGGCTACTGAATCTCCCTGTGGCATTTTAACCCTATTGCTGTTCACATTTGCCACTATATTGATTTAAAATGGAGGCGCCTCCATTTCCAGGAATGATGCAGTGCAATCCAAATTGATTCAATAATGTGGTCACACCACTAAAGATGCAAATGCGGTGCTTTTTAAAAAAAATGCCAAGGTATGCAGTGCCAAGTGCACCGGTTTAAGTGGGCTTTTTCCTCATCCCTCTCCACAAACCATCGATTGCAGTTGGGATGAATGTGAACATCACAGAAATAAACCAGTTCCATACTGGTTTATGTCCATAGTGTAAATGGGGCACTAGCTTAGCTTCCTTCCCCCTCTCTGTTTTGCTTTATTCATGCAAAAGTAGGGTTGACTCTGATTTGAGGTTAGTTGGATTTAACAAAGAGAACACCTAGTCCTGTGTAGTACTGATCTTATAATTTCAATTACATTATGTTTCTAAAAATGTATTACAAAATGGGTATGAAACCCAAGCTCCAACCTGAAGCTTACTAAACAACAAGCAGGGGAAGACAAGGTTGGACAAAACCTCCAAAATAAACAATGCTAACAGTTATATAGAATTGCAGATGAAAAAAATAATGAAGACAAGACTAATGCAAAGGATAATGTAAGTTGCAATATACTAAAATTATATTTGATACAAACTGGAAATATATAAAGGGTCATCCAAATATGAAATTATGTTGCTACAGAACATGAAAAGTTCTCTAGATGAATTTTGAATGGAAACTCCAATCAGTCATATGTGAAGTTGAAGGCTTTCATGGCTGGTATCCATAGCTTTTTGTAGGTTTTTCAGGCTATGAGGCCTTGTTCTAGAAGAGTTTATTCCTGATATTTTGCCAGCAGTTGTGGCAAAATCATTAGATCGTTGACCCCCCTCTGAACAAATCTTACCAGGAAATCCCCATAGCAGGTCCACCTTAAGATATCCATAAGTCATAAATGACTTGAAGACAGACTGGAATGGCAAGGAGGGGGGGCAGGGATGATGCTGAAAATATACACTTTGATTTCAGTCTGAAAGACCTGATTCCATATTAAGAATAAAAAAAAAACCCAATAACCTAAGGGTTTATTGCTTTTCTACCTTGCCAACAATAAAGAAACAACACACTTGCATCAATACTTAATGTAAAGCAAAACACATTGCCCTTAGCAGTATTCAATAAATAAAGTTCAGTAAAATAAATAAATAATTGGTTCAGTGCTTCCTCCTTTGTAAATGGATGACACTACACCAAAATATCAACAAATTTCCATGATCCAAACTTATAGTGAAAGATTAAGCACAATAACATATACTAGTGTAAATGCAATAATACATCAGGAAAAAAAAATCTTAAATTCCACTGCTATTAACGCTGTTGAAGCCCTAAATATGTCTCTTCAATTTCAATATAGCCCAAGGTGTATCCAAGGTGTATAAAACATTCTGAAATGAAACAGGCAGATGGAAAGAAACAACACTGATCTAAATCATCTATCTTCTTTGAAAGGATTTTGGTTCTGTCAAGCTTTTATAGTGTATTTTCTATGGAAGATACTTGCTTTGCTAAATTGCAAACCCTTAAATTTCCTTGAAGTTTAGCTTGCCACAGCTTCTGAACAACATTTTAGAATTTATGCACAAAAAAGAGATGGAAAAAAATCTGAATATAAACATTTGTGTGCTTTGAGCACATCCCAAAATTATTGTTTCTCTCCAGATGCATATTGTGATGTCTGTTTATGACCTAAAAGACTCTCAGTTGTTGAAAGAACAATTAAAATCTAGTAAGTTTCTCTTAGGGTGCATCTATACAGTAGAAATAATGCAGTTTGACACCACTTCAACTGCCATGCTACATCCTACAAGATCCTTGGATTTGTAGTCTTGTGAGGCACTAGCACTCTTTGGTAGAGAAGGCTAAAGACTGCAAAACTACAAATCCCAGGATTTCAGAGGATGGAGCTATAGCTATTAAAGTGGTGTCAAACTGCATTATTTCTACTATAGAGATGCTGTAAAATACTATTGTCACCACTGCTCCTTGCCATGTTCCCCTGGCAATCTTGAGAGCATCCTTAAAGTTTATAAATACTGATACTCTAATTAGGATAGTGGGGATGGTTTGTGGAGGATAAATCGAGTAAAAGAAGACATGCCATGTGGCATACTAAATTCTCCAAGTGGGCATTACTGTTCTGTAGGTTTAAAAAAAAAAGACAGAATTTAGATATGGAAAATAAATCAAGGAACAGTAGTGAAGTTATTGCAATGTTTAGGAGCACTATCCCCATTTTTAGGTTCAGGTTCATAATGAACAGTTCAGACAATTTTGCTTTCTCAAATTTTGCTAAATTCTTACCAGAAATGAATTGAAACAAAATTCTGACCTACTACCAATTGAAAGTCATAATAAAGAACAGATTGAGAGAGATAGAAACCTGAGGCTGAACCTTGAATTGAGTTCACTATTAAAAAATAATGATAATAACAATTCAAACACACACACGCACACACACACATCCAATTTATCTTTGCAGCGTGGTCACAGCATGATTGCTGCTGAAATCATTCACGACTCTGAAAATATCTTGCAAGCCACATCCTTCTGCACATCCTTCCCCCTACTGTTCTCAACACAGTGAAATGTTTATGTTGAAAGCTGTCTCTCTAATTAGCAACCAGTTTTAATACCACCTACCAAACTCATGATTTACCATTTCTTCAAGGTCTTCAAAGTCACTATCAATTATTTAACAATGTCACCTTATTTTTGTCATTCATAAACAAGATTTGAAACTTGTGGTGTTTGCAATCATTTCAGCTGTATTAATATTTTAAAATGCTTTTAGAACCTATCTTTATATTTACTGGAAAATACGAAAGAACCAAATTAAACAATATTTTCCTCTGAGACAGAACTTAGGGGAAATTACAAAGTAGGCTGGGATTTAAAAATTTTCTTTGAAACTGTCATGAAATAAAGCTTTACGTGTGTGTGTGTGTGTGTGTGAATGAATGAAAGACACAAATGCCTTTGTGCAATTTTAGTATTTTAGAAATGTTCCATGATCTAATTTTAAGGCTTCAAATTAATACATCTGGCTCAGAGTTAACTAGGGATGCTTGGGGAATTTGATTTTTTGTGAATTCCAGTATGATCAACATCTCCAAGAGAATGGGCAAGTGAGCTACAATTCTTCCTGGCCCTAGCTAGCACATTTAAAAGTGAAAGATTGACTATCACTTTCCTAGACTAATGAGCAGATGAGAATAGGTATCAGTTGGATATTGCTATTAATTCAAGGAATGTGTCAACAAAATTCAAGCTTAATCAGTATACCAAAATGTATTTTAAAATTCTTTGAGGAGAAAATATGTTTAGAAGTTAGCATTTTATGAAACAAGTGCATTTACCAATACTCCCTAACTGTCCCAATTAATCCCATGCTGTTCTGCTTTCTGCTGCTTTTTAAAATGTTCCAGGTGGGGTACAAACCGCCGCTTTGCGGCGCTTCCCCGCCGCCGCCATTTGCTCCGTGCGGGAGCCGCAGCAGCCAAACCGCACGACTCCCGCGTGGAGCAAAAAAGAAGCTCCATTTTGGAGCTTCTTTCTGCGGCGCATCTATGACGTCGCGAGGCGCCTGGCGCGGACTCGCGACGTCATAGGCGCCGCGACACGTCTGGACGCTGTGCGTCCAGTACGTAAAGATGGCGGTGCCCATGTAGAAGGGGCGCCGCCATCTTGTACGTATAGGATACGTACTAGGGTTAGGGGGGTGCGGAAGCACCGCCCCTTCCTAACCCTAGTACGTATCCTATACGTACTAAATGGCGGTGTGTATCCCGCCCCAGTTTCTCTCTCATCCTTCCACTTTGCCTCTTTGCTTTTTTTTTTTTTTTTTTTTTTTTTTGGTTCCATGGTTGAAAACTGAGACCAAAGTACAAATTTGCGCTCAACTCAGAGGAAAAAAGAAGGTGCAACCATGCACTTCTCTGTGTGTATGTGTGTGTCATTTTCCTTCAATTAGTTTCCAATGTATGATGACCCTCAGGTGAATTAATCACAGGGTTTTCTCAGCAAGTTTCTTCAGAAGAGGTTTGGCATTGCCATTCTCTGAGACACAGCAGAGAGAGTATGACTTGCCCAAGGCTACCCAGTGGATTTCCATGGTCAAGCAGAGATTCGAAACCAGTTTTACAAACATTCTATGAAAATTACTGGCAATGAATGGGGCAATAAATATAAAGAAAGTCAAAATCTGGATCTAATCTGTGAATCAGTTCTATAGTCCTAGTGCTCTAGAGTAGTGTGGCCCATAGTGCTACCATATGAGGCAGAGCTATTTTGGTGGTGGGATTTCATTTCTTCAGAAATTTGACCCTCATGCTTTTGCCTTTTTAGGTTCCAGTTGAAAGAAACATCTATGTTTATTTTTTTATTTTTTATATTTGGTGTAATCTTCTCTGAATTCTTATGAGAAAGGGTAGGCAATAAACCTAATAATAATAATAATAATAATAATAATAATAATAATAATAATAATAATAATAATAATATAGTTTATTTATACCTCCCACCTCTTCCATAGATTGAGGCGGGATTAAAACCTTAAAAGACACTTAGTACAATTTACAATCAATACAACAATAAAATACTAACACTGAATTTACCAAGAATTCGTTTTAGTTCTCTAAAAATTACAATTCATCCATTAGCCAACAATCAGAGTCAAGGAAGAGCAGTCGTCATAACCTTTTTATATGGAATTCAGTGGATAAGCCCGCTGGAAGATATCCATTTTGAGTGCCTTCTTAAAGGCCTCTAAGGTAGTAATGAGAGGGATCTCTTCTGGTAGGTCATTCCATAATAGGTCATTCCAAAGAAGGAAGGAAGGAAGGAAGGAAGGAAGGAAGGAAGGAAGGAAGGAAGGACAGTAATAAAGAGAGAGAGAGAGAGAGTGTTGAAAATTTCTGAAATCTGATTAAAACTAGTGTCCTATTCCACTGCTTAAACCACTATGCCACACTGACTCTCTAGACTCAGGGAAAAGCAAACTGTCACAGTTTTCATAACATTTGCCATCTTGACCACACTCTGATGTTGCTTGGCCACACATCAACCCTATGACTGTACGATGAGGATCTTTCTCTCATTCAGGCATTGGACTCCTAGATCCACCAGGCACTACAACAAGTTAGAGAACATGGGATATGAGTTGGAAACATATTCACTTCATCACACCTAATCAATTTTGACTCAACCCCAATTTTGACCCAATGAGGGTGAAGGATTAAAATTATGTGAAAATGATGAAAATATCATTGCAGGAAACAGTAATATTGGCATACTTCAGAGTTGCTGATATTGGGCCCTTGGTACATGCTGTGGTTTGGTTCCAGGATCCCTCCATAGATACCAAAATAGGTGGATGCTCAAGTCCCATTAGATACAATGGATAGCAAATTGGTGTCACCTATCTAAAATGGCCAAATCAAGGTGTGCTGTTTGAAATTAATATATTTAAAAAAATATTTTCCAGCCTTGGATGCTTGAATCCATGGATTAAAAAAAATATCTGTGGATACAGAGGGCCAACTGTACTGAGATTTGAAAGAGCTGAAGGATCATGTATCATAAAAAATATAGTAAAGATTTTAAAACTACAGATTTCCTTTCTACTTTCTGCCATCAATCAAGGAAGTATCATGGTACACTCAGCATTTGCTCCATGGGGCAGCTGCATCTTTCTCCACAAGTAGGCTATATAACTGACCTGATAGAAGAACCCCATGAGTACCTCCTGGGGCTTATTCTTTCTTCTCAAAAGCCTCAAGAAGCTATTAGATTTCTTAGCAGTTTCTTGCGTAGAAAAGGAGAGAAAGAAAATGATTCTTTGAATTGTTGAAGTGCATCACTACTTCTACTAGGAGACTTTACCTGTAAGAGAGAAAGAGAGAAAAATGACTCCAATCCAACATAAAGTCAGGTGCGCTTACACATATCAGTTTCACTCAGTTCCAATGCTAGACAATGCCTATTGCATGTTTCCTATTGTGTCTATAGCAGTGGGGTTTATGCAACAAATATAAAGTTTACTTTATAAAAGACGCTGTTCAGATTTGCATGGTGCACATTTCATTGTAATAAACTTTGAGACAAAGATTTAAGGTTTCCAAAATAATAAAACAATAATTACATTCTCCCATTTATTTGCTAAATGGAAGACAGGTGAGGGATTGTAGATCAGTGGCAGAGCATATTACATGAACTGCATGCAGAAAATCTGACTTTCAGATATTGAAAACTCCATTTGAGAGGATCAGATAACAAGTAAAATGAAGATGACTGGAAATTTGGAATGAATTAATCTATATTTCAGTCAATGAACTAATTTTGTTTCTGGTAAAAACTCACCCAAATTCACCAATATTTTCTTCTTTGAGATTGAAAGAACGTGAGGATTGAACATGAGAGAAACAAAATGGATTTTTTCTATTCAGGGCCAGGTCTTCAAATGCACCCAGCCATGTTACCCATGTTGGCCACCTTGTTCTCAATTCAGAGTGACTTTCACCCACAGCAGTGGCACTGGATGGCTCATGGTGACTGCATGACAAGGCAGCCACCTGTCATCACTCTGGAGAGAGCCAAAAACTCAGTGCAAAAGCTAAGGGTTAAGAGGAGAAAAGGCTGAATTGAGTGCAGTCTTTGTAATTCTGCATGGTTTGAGATTTTGGCTCTGCATCATGTAAACAGGGTCGAGTGAGCCTGGGAGAATTGAAAGTAAATAACCCATGTAGACAAGCTCCATGTCAAGCCTGTATTAGAAAGATTGTTCTCTCACTAAGGCCTGCCTTGACTTTGAGTCACTCTTCACTCTTTCCACCTTTCTCAGAGGCATATCTTTTGAGGAAGTAAGAGAGGCCATCCACTATTTCCTTTCAGGCAAGATTGCCCCCTTTCTCTGGTCCTTTGGTCCTTGCACTATCTATCTATCTATCTATCTATCTATCTATCTATCTATCTATCTATCTCCTATTTTCCCCTAAGACTAGATCTTTCCCAAGACTCAATATGACTTATAAGTAAAATTGCATGTAGCTAAAAGAAAAAGAAAATAGAACAGTATCAAATCTATTTATAAAATTCAAACCATTTAGAACAGTAATGGTAACAGTACACTAAACAAAAAGTCCTTTCTATGCAAAACCATCCAAATAACAAAGATCTTATTTAGGCAATGTTTCATTAATTGACAGGTTGTAAAGGACAGAACAAATAATAATAATAATAATAATAATAATAATAATAATAATAATAAATCACTGAGAATCCGGGCGGCTTACAACAGAGGGGATAATAGACAGTTCCCTGCCCTCAGGCTTACAATCTAAAAAGACACAATACAAAAGGAGAAGGGAATGGTGGGAGGGAGGGGATCAGGTCCAGCATCCTTCTCTCCCTTTGAGGCCTGGACCAAGGCAGATGGACTGGAAGGAGGGCTCTTTTTCTTAATCGAGGCCGGGCCCTATGGCGTTGGCCAATATATTTCTTGACAATGATGATGATGATGATGATGATGATGATGATGATGATGATGTATCAATGAAGAGTGACCCGTGCTCCTCAAATTGGGGCACTATGGTGTATGCATGCACTCAGTACTTGAGCCACTCTTATGTACCATGCACTGTAGAAAATATAAGAAGAAATAAATAAATCAGAATACATTAGTGAAATTGTTGTTTGGATTTATCTGCCAAGAACTGCTTGTGTTATTGCAAGTTGTCTTTCATATAACACAAAGCATTTGGGGGTATGGAATACTTCATAATGGACCATCAGAATGCATAAGCTTAACAGTAGACTGGCCTTGAGGGAGATGAAAACTACAAGAACGCATTTATTTGGATTGGTGCAGCTGCTTGCATTTTAAAAAAAAAAAACCTAGTTAGTGTGCCTATATAGGAATAATCAAGATGGTGCTCACACTTCAAAATACAGAACTATCTACACATCACTACCGAAGATGCATTTTTAGCTGCCCGAGAGTTCCTCAATACATTGGCAATCACTATGTAGAGGAATAGTTCTTTGATTATTTTGTTACTTGATTGTATCTAATCTTTTTGAATGTATCACATGAGTCAAAGTGATTTTTTGCATCCAACAGCCAAACAACATTAATATTCATTAGGAGACCAACTATGTGCTAGTCCTGGTTTATCCAGACAGTAAACAGGAAATTCACTGTAGGGAGTTAACCCATGTGGCAAGGAAAATGTATAGTCTTGCTTTTATATTTTGAATTTCTAAGAAGATTGTATTAGGGATCATCACATATATTATAATATCATAAATATGATATAATAATTTAAGGAATATTACATCTCATTTTATTTATCTTATAGTCTGTTCCACTATGTTTTGAGTCCAGCACACAAAATCATTGTGAAATTATGTATTCATCCAGACTAATTTAAAATACCAGAAAATACCAGGTTTTATTGTTATTCTTTCCAATTTTATTTTGGAGATCCATTGTTGTTGTGTGCCTTCAAGCTGTTTCCTACTTATGGAAATTAAAGTTGAACCTATCACAGAGTGGTTGGTTTTGCTGTGGTTGTTTTTGGGATGATTTCTTCAGAGTGGGTTTGTCTTTGCCTTCCTTGGGGGCTGAGAGAGTGTAACTTGCCCAAGGCTTTCCATGGTCCAGTGGGGATTTGAACCATGTTCTGTTCAGAGTCGTAGTCCAATGCTCAAACTACTGTACTACATCATGCTGGCTATTATTGGAAGAACCATACATGTTTTGATTATCCCAGAACATTTTCTGTTGTCTTTTACTGGGATCAGTGACTTTTTGTACAGCTCCCCAGGTCAATTTATTTTAACACAGTATAAAACTGGAAAGAACAGGAACAAAATATGGGAATTTTAAATCAGTCTGGATATGCCTTGAAGCATCCACATAATGTTGATAGTAGTGTAAGCCAAGCATTTTTCACCTTGTGAAGTCTGTACATTGCTGCATAATTGGATACCAACAATCAGAAGTGGGACTATCACACTAAAAATAAACTAGGATATCAATAGCTCAAAAAGCCAAGTGCACTTTCATAAAGGGAAAAAAAGCTTTTGAACATGAATGAGGACTATGCAGTCACAATGAATGTCATGTATCACACAGAGATGGAAAGAAACCACAGTAAGGACAGAAAGAGAGAGGTTAACAATTTTGAGAAAATAGATTTTTCTGTTCCTGTATTATTGTCCAAAGGGCCCACTTATGTCCACTGATGTGCTGACATGGCTCCCACCTTGTTGACCACTATCTCCCTGAGATTATATTTCATCCTGTACTAGAACTGTAAATCCTCTACAATAGAACTAATTTTCCTCCACTTTTACACTGTGAAACTAGTTCCCTTTACTATCTTCCAAGGCTGCTAGTTTCTCTTATCAAGAATAAAAATTATGGCTCTTAGGGAAAATATTTCAGTAGCAATCTAACCTGAAGCCCAAAGCAGGGCTGCCCATCCATTATCACAGGGGGAAAAAATCACGTTACTATGAATCTAACTGAGGTTTGAATACTGTATGCCATGCATATGAGAAAGTAGATTGTAATCCATGAAGGTTTATGGTAAAACAAATTTTAAATGCACCATGAGAACGCTTTTTATTACAGTGTGTCCTAGGGCTGTACTCAGAAGAAGAGGAAAAGCTTTGGAAATGTGACATGTCAGAGAATGTAGCAGCCAGATTATTATGAGTGACAGCAGCCACTGAAAACATTTCTTGTTAAATGTTCTTCAGTGGTGTCGTGATTGGTTCCAGTAGAAATCATCCAATACATAGAATCTAATAACTTGAACCAGTCTGAATGATTGGATACTCCAATTTGAAGAAGGATTGGCTGTTCCTATATAAGTCTGTCTGTTAAGTAAGATCACCATCAGAGACCCCACTTCAGGTATCACAACCTGTGAGTGATGTGAGTAACAACCAGTGATAAGGTCCTTTCAGTGGTAACACCTTAGTTGTGGGATATACTCCTAAATAATAAATAATAATAAAATTTTTATTTATATCCCGCCCTTCCTACGATCAGGGCGGCTTACAGTAAAGTTTAAAACAGCAGCAACAATCCATACAGCAATGCACAAAGATTAAAATACAAAAAACAATACAAATACAACAATTATTCAAAAATAACAGGTAAAAAGCTCCATAGCCCAACCTCATGGCCACGGAAGAGGAGGGAGGCCCACAGGATTTTTATTCGGGGAATGCCTGTTGGAACAGGAAGGTTTTTAAGTCCTTCCTGAATTGGGCCAGGGTGGTAGATGAGCGGAGCTCAGTGGGCAGCGTGTTCCAAAGGGCTGGGGCAGCCGTGGAAAATGTCCTCCGCGTGGTGGAGGCTAACCTTGCCCCAGGCACCTTCAGTAATTGCTGCCCAGATGTTCTGAGGGTGCGAGGCGGAATGTACGGGGAGAGGCGGTCCTTTAGGTATCCTGGGCCCAAGCCATTTAGGGCTTTATAGGTAATAACCAACACCTTATATTGAGCTCGGAAGCGAATGGGCAGCCAATGGAGGTCCTTTAAAACCGGTGTTATATGGCTGGTCCTGGGAGCACCAGTGACCAGCCGGGCTGCCATATTCTGCACCATTTGCAGCTTCCGAGTTTGGTATAAGGGTTGCCCCATGTAGAGTACATTGCAGAAATCCAGTCTCGAAGTTACCAGGTCCCTCTGGGCCAGGTATGGGCGCAGCTGGCGGATCAGCCGAAGCTGATAACAGGTGCTCCTGACCGTCGCATTCACCTGAGCAGTCAGGTGAAGCGACGAGTCAAGAAGCACCCCCAGACTGCGCACGGAGTCCTTCACAGGGAGCGTGACCCCGTTCAGGACAGGTGGAACCACCGCCATTCCTGGACCAGGAGAACCTATCACTAGTACCTCCGTTTTCTCTGGATTCAATTTGAGTCGGTTTTCCCTCATCCAGCCCATTACTGACTCTAGACAGGCCACGAGAGGAGAGACGCCATCCCCGGTCACTGCATCAGTCGGAGACATAGAGAAAATGATTTGGGTGCCATCAGCGTACTGATAACCCCGCGCCCCATGTCTCCGGATGATCTCTCCCAGCGGTTTCATGTAAATGTTAAATAGCATGGGAGACAGAATGACTCCTTGAGGGACCCCAGTTTTTAGGGGCCTCTCGTCAGAGCACACGTCTCCCAGCTGCACCATCTGGGACCTCCCGGAGAGGTAGGACCGGAACCACTGAAGCGCAGTGCCCCCGATTCCCACCTCTGCCAGGCGTCCCAGAAGGATACCATGGTCTATGGTATAGAAAGCCGCTGAGATGTCCAAGAGCACCAGCAGGGACACGCTTCCCCTGTCGATGTTCAGACGGAGATCATCGACCAGGGCGACCATGGCTGTCTCAACCCCGTAACCCGCCCGGAAGCCAGTTTGAAATGGGTCCAGATAATCCGTTTCATCCAAGACCGCCTGAAGCTGGATCGCAACCGCCCTCTCGATCACCTTTCCTAAAAATGGTAGCAGCGAAACAGGCCGATAATTATTATGTACCAGGGGGTTGAGGGAGGGCTTTTTTAAAATAGGTTTTACTATGGCCAATTTAAGTTGAGATGGAAATAGCCCGTCCCTCAGAGATGTATTAACTATCCGGCGTAACAACGATGTTACCACCGGTCCCCCCTGGGCCGCTAACCATGCGAATAATTGCCTATTGTCATAGAGGTTTAGTGACTGTGGACTCTGTGACAAAAGCCTCCTATCTTTCCACAACTGTGTTAGTGTAAGGAAGTGGAAACATACTGGTTTGGGAGCACTCATTGTCACACTTCTCTGTAATAGTGCTAAGGTGCTGTTTTGGTGATCTGAGGATCTGCACACTCCTCTGCATGGCCTCCATAACCCCTTTCCTGCCTTATGCCCTACCCAGCGTGTCTTTCAGGGTGTGTGGGTGTGTTTAACACAATTATGGCAATGTGTGGTAATTTTTTTTTTAAAAAAAAAGAAAAAATAGAAAAGAAAGCAAAGGAAAGGATTCTGTTTGGGAATGGTAAAGGAGAGGGGAGGAGAATCACAATGCCACATAACCGCTGGTATGTTGGAAATGCAGCAGAAGGGACCTATTGCATCTGAGGCCATAATGGGAAAGCAGCAATATTCAAAGCTATTGATGTGTTTTACCCATCAGTGAAAAGGTGCACTCTAGCAATGCTTGAAATGCAAAGCAACAATGACAAGCACACTACGTCAAGTATGGTCAAAGATGCTATCATCCATTTTTAATTCTGATTTTAAATCCTTGTGTGTTAATATCATGTCTCTCTCTACCTGTTAGTTGTTCTTTTTGCTTTTAATGTGTTGAAAGCTGTTCTCTAAATTCATGTTATCTTCCTTGGAAGCATCTGTAGAAAGGTGACCTATGATACTTTCTTGCACACACACACACACACACACACACACTAACAATCTTGCATGCACACACACTCACACACATGCATTGTATAAAAAATTATTCTGAGCAATGATGTCCTGAAAGTCTTCTAGATGTGAAATTACCAGATAAGAACTGTGCAGAAATATTTACTTTCTCCATCTCAATGAGAAAACTTTAGCATTTTTTGTCCTCACATGCAAGAATTAAACTGTGATTTTTTAAACATCCCTATGGAAGAGTTATGCCAGACTAAAAAGGGAAACAACAGGTCTGGGATGTTGCAAACAGATAATAAAATATTAGTTATTTAATTTCTAATTGTATTTTACTGCCAGGAATGGGGAGAGGTTCTTGTTCTCTCTCAAGCACTACAATAATGACTGATTTGAGGTGTTTATATACTTTGATTCAGATGGATGCACACCATTTTCTGCTCTGCTTCAGGCAACAAAATATTTTGGGCTGGCCTATGCTTAACACAGGTATAAGAAAAGCTCTCTACTCACTGAGATGCACAGAGGCTAGGGCAGTTGCAGAACTATGGTAGGGCAAGAACAGGAGTACTCCCATCAGGATTTTCTCTTTTTGTGTTCTCTTTAGTAACATATCACACAGTTTCCTCCCCATTTGGTTCCCCTCCACTATATTCTCAGTAGTGCAATTGATTTTTAAACATATTTTTCTTTTTCTTTTCTACCAGAATAATATGGAAACCCTCAAGTGTCCAGTAGTTTTCTCTATTGAACGTGGCCTCTTTAAACCCCTCAAGCATGTCCAGGTTATCAGATCTGCTTTGAAATACTGCCATTCATCTGTTCAATTTAATGCATGCTCAGTGGGGAGTTGCTGTTATTGGCTAAAGGCTATGCCACTGCAGCTTAGAAAATGAGAAAAGAAAGGTAAGCAGGCTCAGGCTAACTATGCCATTAACTTTCCCTCCATCTACAATGCATCAATAGAACACCAGACCTAATCATGTTTTATATACCTGGACTACTGCAGCTAATACCAATCAGAAATATTTATTCAAAAAGGAATATTGTTTAGCCCTTCTCAGCATTTGCTATTCTCCTCACTCTTAAGCATAATGTGCCAAGTTTGGCCATTAATCTTTCTCCCCTCCACTTGAAAACTCTCCATAAAAGATGTAAATGTGAGATGGGGAAGACATGCCGCATGGCAATTGGAATACCAAGTCTTCAATCTTGTGCACATTGGCTTAGGAGAAAGTGCCATTGAGTCGAGTCAAACATGCTTCTGAGTAAATGCCCAAACCATCAGCCTGAAAGGACTTAATGCTGTCCATAGCATATCAAATACAAATATGTAGTGTTTAAACTATCAAGAATATTTGGAAGCTGTGTCTATTGATTAACTAGTCAGGTAGATGGTCACCTTTTCAACATTTCATTGACTATATACCAATGTACTTTGCTAATAGCTAATTAGGATTTTCAAGGCTGTTAGGTTTGCTTTCAGCCTCTAACTGAGAGGAGGAAATTGATAGGCAAGATATGCTGCATCAGAACAGGACAGAAGATTAATTGACTGCAAATATTCAGGAGAATGGGTATCAGTGTACAAGGTGTTCGAACAGCCAACGAGTGCATGGCATAGGAAGGACATGCATCTGCAAAGCATCTGAAGGGCATTGCAAAACAACAGCAGTAAAGTGTTGCTTGACATTTAATTAGCTGATGGAAGAAAAGTCTGTTATTTGAATTACTGTATTAAATGGCATAATGACAAAAGTATCCTAAAACTGAAAAATGAATACTATAAATACAATCCTAGAAATTATGAAAGGGTGCATTAAATTATTTTTACAGGACTTCTTCTAAGGAAAAATGTCCTGTACTTAAATCAGTCTTTCATGCATCCATTTGTTTGAAAATTTTCATATCTTGGACCTCTCAGCAACATTTATCTTAACTTTGACTAAGTCTCAATTATCTTAAGGTCCATTTCTCCTTTTCCCTTCTAGCAAAGACTGAACTGCTACTTTGAAGAATGAACTATCTGCATTTTTACTTCATGAAAAGGTAATTACCCCAAATAAGGAATTCTTCTCCTTGAATTACTGAAATCCCAGGAAAGCGGCCTTTTCTCCACATTTGCCCCTCTCAGAACATCTTTTATTGGAGATACTGATAAAGACTGTCAAGCTCAGGTTCAGGAACTCATAAAGGTCACTTTAGAGGAGAGGCTAGGTTTACATGCCATCCACTTCTTAATATCTCAGAATAAAAATCACTATGGGTTGAGAGTTCTTTCCTTCTCAATCTAACACATATTTTCTACCTTCCTGGTCTTTCATACAGCTTCTCCTGGTGTTCAAATCAGCCAGTTAGCAGAGCAGGAACAGTAAGAACAGTAGTAGGGATGTTTCGCTCATGATCAAAGAATATTGAGCACTGGAGAGAACTTCCTCTATTCCTCTTGATGCACTTCTAGCATGCCTTGAAAAATTACCATGGTGTCCTTTGAAACTATAGTTTCCCCATGGATTACTGTCATTAAATATTTCCAAATAATTCATATTGTCTCTCCTCCTTCCAAGAACAGGACCTGATAGCCTAAACTTAATTGTCAACAGGAGTTATATAAATGTTGATTTACCCACTTCCAATTGATCCAATTGATCCTATTGATTTAGTTGGGACAATTGTAGCACTAGGATTCTACCTTAACTAACATGTCTACACCTTACAGAAGCCTAGAATTTTCAGTTTAAGGCATGATAAAAGAATTCTCAGAACCAGAGAGCTCTTAATGCCTTGCTAAATGGAAAAACCCAGGATTCTGTAGGATGTAGCCATGGCAGTTAAAAAAGAATCATACTGCTATAATTATGTAGTGTGAAAGAGCTTCACTTTATAATCCATTTCCTTTTTTCCCCCTGTTGTGCTTGGTTTGTGGTGTTTACAACATAACATTGTACTCAGAGGATTTATACAGTGCCAAGTAGAGTGGTGCTATGACTGTATGAGCTGTGAATATAATATCAGTTTGTCTGCATTCTCTACAGTTGTTGCTGCCCAGAGTCAAGTGAGAAAGTACCAGTGCCAAGCAGAGCTGTACAATGACTTTATGTATCTTTAATGAGATGCTTCTTTTAGGATAGCTGACTATGCCTTTTTTCCCATATACCACAAGTCAGCAACTACTAAATCTCTTTTTAGCCATAATACCATTGACATAGCAATCCTTCATCCTTCATCAGTGCATTTGATTCTTCTTTCCTCTCTGTAACACTTCACATTTATCTTTTTCAAATTTTTATTTTATTGTGAACTTAGTTTTCCAGTTTGAGATCATTTTGGATTTGTTGCTCATCAGCTAACACAGTGTATACTACCTTAAAAATCTTACTCAGTAATATAATTTTACAAAATATATAGCTTTATCTATTGTTGATTTAAGTGTTGAGCAGTATGGACCTGAAGTGACTCAAATGTAATCTCACTAACTCTGTTCAGGCATTCACCTGAATGCATATATGACTGAAACTGGGAATGTGAATGTGAGTGGTATCTATGTCTCAACCCCAACATTCTTGAACAAAAAGAAATGTTAGATTTTTTCACCTTCAATAAATGCTCTGTAACTATGTTCTGAGGATGCAATTATAGAGCTCATATAATAGGATGCCCTAATAAAATGAATGCATGCTCATGTGAGCTCTGTAACTGGATGGCATGTTCACACAGGCCAAATACCATGCCCCTCCCCATCTTCATGTCAAGTAGTCCAGATGACACAGGAACCAATCCCTGATTCTAGTGTGAACTCCCCAGATGATGAATGGCCAGTTCAGCACTGAATCCACCATATAACAAAATTACACTTCTTGAGCCTTCTGGTGCACCAATGGGCAGCTGTTCACACATGCATCTCACTGTGCTACCCACTGCCCAGAAAGTCACCCTTTCTGATATCAGAACAAGGTCACCATCATGTGATCGACACAGGGTGCCTCATTTTGGCCTCAGAAGGAAAGACCCATGGAATCGGCAGCAGGCAGAACAGCAGGATGCATGTGTAAATCCATGCAGACACCACCTATGTTCAACCAAATGCAGCTACAGAGCCCTCAACATATATGCATGTTCAATTTACAAAGGTCATATTAACAAATCTGATTTGTAGCCTTGTCTCTTTCTAGTAGATAATTGGCAAGATAGAAACTGAAACACCAACACACACACACACACACACACACACACACACACAGGGTTGAGCAGGGGGGGAAATCTTAGTTCTTGGTAAATACATATAAAAGTATCTTTACCTGATTGTGAAGAGTGTACTTGTTCATAATCAAACACGTGATCTTATGGAGGGGGTGGAGAATAAAATGTCTACAGGTTAGAGTGACAGAGAAAGAGAATGGCTATGGAAAATGAAACAAACAGGAAGTTCGTTTGGCACAGTTTGACACAGTTTGAACACAGAGTTGATCATGCTGTTCTGTTACAGTCCCTTCATGTCCAAAGATTTAAAGATTTGGTCCATAGCTGGTTCATCTCTTATCTCTCAGGCTACTCATTTAATGTGCTGGCTCAAGGTTATTTATAATCTTTCCCCCTTTCAATTGAGTTTTCACAGGATTCTAGTCAGGGCTCTTTGTTGTTTTCTCTTTGCATGCTATCTTTGGGCAATCTTATTTGTTCTTATAGTTTTCATTATTAACTTTATGCTGATGATAGCCAACTGTATCTTTCCACTTTCTTCTGACATTGAACACTGTATTATAGCTTGTTTTTCATCTATCTTGTCATGGATGCTGCATCATGACTTAAAATTTAATAGGCCAAGAATTACTTCCTCTAAAACCAACTTTTCAATATACATTGTCTATCACAGTTAATAACATTCCTGTTGATCTTGTGAAGGAAACACATCATCTTGGTTTTATTTTTCTTACTTCTCTTTATCTTTTGTTCCTCCCATTGAGCCTCTATGTCAAAAAACTTTTTTCTCTAAAATACTGCCAGAATCAAACCTTTGCTAACTGCATCCTCAGCAAATACCACACCTTGATCATTTCCCATCTTGATTTGACTGGTCTTCCATTATCTCATCTTAGCAGCACCAAAGGGGCATCATAAATCTGTGCCATTGTGGCCTTGAAGGGTGCAAAATGGAGCCACTGTCTGCTACTCCTTTTTGCGCTCTCTGGAGGCTGGATTGGGGCCACGGCATGAGGTTGCCACGGCCCTGATCCAGCCAGTAAAGGGGAAGCTGCACCCCCTTTGGGGCGGTCTGTATAGCCCCTTCATCTTTTAATAGTACCTTTCTCCATTTGTTACACTGAGTAGTTTACCCCAAAGTGGGGGGGGGAGTCATTTTAATTCATTTCATTTATTGTAAATCAATTTGTTGTTGTTGAGTGCCATCAAGCTAACTTATTGTGATCCTATGAATGGGAGACCGCCAGATCACCCTATTATCAATAGTCCTGGTCAGGTCTTGCAGACTCAGGGCCGTGACTTCTTTAGTTGAGTGAATCCACCTATAATGTGTACTTCTTCTTTTCTTACTACCTTCTGCCTTACCAGCAATTATTGTTTTTTCTAGTGAGTCATGCATTCTAAGGTATTAAGACATTAAATATTTAAGATGTGTCACTTGGTTTGTAGCACTTTTCATGTACAACCTGTCCCAAAGCAATAATTCAGAGATGTAAAAAGAAGAAAGAGAAATGTAACAATTGATTTAATATTAACAGTTTTTCAGAGAATAGCATTTTATTTTTATTATCATGGCCCTCAAATTCTAGTATGGTGTACTGCTTTATTAACAAATGAGAGGCTTTAACAATACCATGTCTTTGATTGTTTTGGGTTTTGTTTGTTCAGTTGTTTTTGTTTTTGGCACACATGAAATCGTGCTGTCCAACTGAGGCTGAAAAGGCAAAAGGAAATATATTTACAGCAAAACAAGCAGATTTCCCTCAAACACATAGATTTTTTCCCCCAAAAAATAAATAAAAATAAATGAAATGAAATGAAATAACACGACAACCATATAGTTGGGTGTTTTGATTCCACAGCAAACTCCCTGAGGATTTCAATGTGTGTGCTATTATCTTCTAATGGAAGTGGAGTCAATACATTGTATGTAAACTGTATCTTATCTGACAGGGTAGCAGAGAGTAAAAGATATTGATTGGAAGCAATGCTTGAGGGAGTGACATTTGCAGTACAATGGATTAAGTTTAATGAGAGAGTTTACTATTTGTCAATAGAAGATTTAAGCATATTCCCATGTTGGTAAGACATTCTTGAGCAAAATAAGCTCAAGTAGATTAAATGGTGTATTGACCACCTACAAATATTTTCAAGAAAGTTGATTTTCCTCTGTCTACAAAATTATTATCAGTATCCATAAAAAATGTTTCGTATAACTTTTTAAAAATGTTCCTTGTTTCTTAGGTGTGAGAAGTTCAAAGGAAGCCGACTTTGGCATATGAACCTATCTTCATGTATTTAAGCCCATTTACAATTATGATGGAAGCCAGTGCCACCAAGGACTATGAACACAGAGAATAAATTATTGTAACTACATTGGCTCCAAAGAAGAAAAGCAACAAAAAATGTAACAATGCTGTTTAAGCTGATCAATATCTCGAGTGAAAGGACATGAAAATCCTCAGCTTATTTAAAATGAGGGACATATATGCATATCTGCTACCTTATATACTCTGGCTGAGACCCTGGATAGGAAACATATCACACAAGAATAACAAACATCTGCCATCTCTCACTCCAACTCACCTTTTCTCTGCTGCAGCCAGTACCTGGATTTGTAATTTTACTAGTCTGGATTTGTAACTAAAGGGGAAGATTTTTTTAAAGAAAAACAATTAAAAGGCTAGTAATTTATCCATGGTGGTTTATACTGGGAGTCAGTGTCGTGTAGTGGTTTGGGTGTTGGACTAGGTCACTGGGAAGCCAGATGCAGAATCCTCTGTCAACCTTAGGCAAGTCACACTTTCTCAGCTTCAGAGGGAGGCAAAGGCAACCCCTCTGGACAAATTCTGCCAAGAAAGCCCCATGGTAAGTTCTCCTTAGTGCCATCATAACTCAGAAAAAAACTGAAGGCACACAACAACAACAACAACAACAACAACCCACTACCTTCATATGAAGAGGCTGACTTTTCATTTAGCTTCTCTCACCCAATCGTTCAGACCCACTTTGTATCCCACTCTAAGTATCTCTTTTACTATCATCAGCATAATTGCCATCTACTTTTGGAAATGGAATACATTTTTCATGTACTCAGTATTTTCCCAAACCAGGCACACAATAAATTTGGATGAAATGGTAATGAAAATACATGAATAAGCAGCTTTAGAAAGTCTTGTTGCATTGCCAGCAGTGTGCAGTGTGGCCTACTGTTATGTATAAATTATGCAGATCATAATCATCCAGCATGACTCAACTGATAAATTATATTATTCCCTGCCACTTTAATTATATCTTTTGACATAAAAGGAGCTGGCTGAACATCTTGCTAATTAATCTTGTCACTTTTGACCCAACAACCCTTTGCAAGGGACTCATATCAAATCACTGCAGTTTAAAATAGCAAATAGTGCTTTTAATTAAAAACAATGCTTAAAATAATGCAAATATAATCCATTTTGGTGTCAAATGTGAGCATTCAAAAAAACATTATGTAGATAAATTGTCTCAGTGAATTTCTTACTGCCCAAACAGAAAGTTAAACTGAAATATTAGTTTTTAATATGATTAGTACCTCAGTCTTAAACAATTGTGGTAGTTTAGATGCCAATCAGGCCTTATAAATCTTGTTTCAATGCACATGTATGAATGGTTTGACAGTTTCACTATTCATGCAGGGGTGTATCCAACACTGCAGTAAGCAACAGGACCTCTAACAGACCCCTAACAGACAATCATTTAAAATGTGGGACATTGTAGAAAGGGAACATCTGTCGCTGCAGACATGCCTTGGACAATCCAGAACATTACATTCTGCCAATACAAACCACAATTCCAAGAATTGCATAGCACTGAGACATGAAAGTTAAAGGGTTGTCAACTGTTTTTTTGCCCAGAATGTTAGTACCAAGACAAGTGACAAGGGTGATTGTCATATCACTGCCCTGGTGGGGCAATATAATTAGTCTACACCGCAGCCCATTTGGAGACAGTTGGCTGGGTCTCCAGTTCTGGCAGCTCCATCTTTTTGGCCATCTTTTGATCCATGCTGGGTTGGGCTTCCTTATCAATCAGGTTACACTGGAGTCTCCTCTGCTGCCATCCCTGTTGGAGAGATAACTTTGCCTCTTTGTGATCATTTGTCCCAGTCTACTGTTGATAAGATATTAAAAGGGTAATATGTTGATATTTTGGTGCTACGTTATAGTGAATTAGAGAAAAAGGAGAAGGAGGAGATGGATGAAAAAGAGAAAGAGAAATTGCACCGAAGGAAAGTTGAATGCAATTTCTCAAACTGACTGAATGGTTTCCTTATCTATGCAAGAGTAATAGTGAAATTGCAACCTTCTCAGGCTGCTGCATTGTTCCAGTATATTGACATAAGTCATAGGGCTTATGTGGACTACACTGGCCCTGTCTGGTTATTATATGTCTCATTATTCTGGGGTTGGGTAGCAATGAAGAGAGCAGGAAAGTGGGAGGCACTCTCCCTGCTATTGCCATTTTATTGTGCCCTTCTCCCATTTTTCTCTCTCTCTCGGCATTTATACCTCTTTCAGCAAGGGATAACCAGCGTTGTAGTACTAAAAAAATGGAACTTGGAGTTCTGTTTGGATAACAGACAAGATGAAAGGGATCAGAGTGAAATGTTTCTGTCTGTCCAGTCTACATGCTTCTTTCCTTGCAGCTTTCTGCTAGGGAACTATCTGTAAAATACCTGTAATAAAGTATCTGTAGAATGTGTGCAATTTGAGTCAAGCATCTCAGAAACTGGAACCACACACAGGGCTTCTCTGCATTGATCAGAATACTCCAGAATACTCTTATGATCTCAGAGGAATTGACTCATGCCAGCAGCAGTGACTTCAAGCAACACAGTGGGACCCATGTAAACAGCCACCTTAGGTGGAGTGCTATGGAGTGCTCCAGATTTTCCTGCAAGATCTAGAGTAAGCAGTGAGTTATTTTAAACCATTTTAAGGAAGGGATAGGATGTATTCAGTGAGGACTTGCATTGTGAAGAGAGCCCACACTCACATTAGGGATTTGGCCTTGCATCATGAAGATAGGTTGCCTTGAAGACAGGGGGAAACTGCTTTATTTGGCCAGTGTAGACATGCCCTAGGCTAAGAGGAACACTAGAAATTTTCTCTCTGTCACCACTCCTTCTTTTATTGTTAAATTTTCTATCCCACTGCTAGACATGTTAACCTTGCTTAACTGAAAACAGTTCAGTTTTTAAAAAGATTTTTATTAATTAAATAAATACATAACATTGGCTTAATTTGATGATGATGATGATGATGATGATGATGATGATGATGATGATGATGATGATGATGATGATGATGATAATAGGATATTCTGTTGGATAAGGGGTGAAGAAGTGGGAATTAAATGCTGACAAGAAAAAGGTCCTATTTTTCAGAAGAAATGGTGCCTTGAAGTTTTCATCAGGTGGCAGCTGTGGGAAGGAATGCATTTGCAAATTGAATCAACATTCCCAAGTCAGTTTGATTTGGTAGCAATGGTCCTTCCATAAGTCCCATTACTTCTTGACTACTGAATTGTGTTTTACATAAATCTACACTTGATGGCTGTCCAGAAAGTAGTGAGAAATAAGAATAAAAAAGATACCTAGTGGTGATAAGCATAGCAAGGTAGTGGGGTCCCACTTCAAGATAGCTACCTCGGTGACACCATGATAGAAAAGGATGGCCATGAACATCTGGAAGTAGAAGCAGTGAGGAGAGGCTTATCCTGTATTGGCAGCAAATGATGTTGCTGTCTGTTAACGGAAGACACTCATATAAGAGGAAACGGAGGGAGAGAAAAGGAAGGAAGCAAGTGAAAAAGAGTGTTCTGCAGGGTAAGTAAGATGAACATAAAGAACTCTGTGGGAAATAAAAAAGGGGGGAAGTTAGTGTAAGAATGTAAATCTTTGTAATTTAATGCTCACAGATAAGAATGAATAATTCCTGCAATATTATTTCCAGTGGACAAGAACATGACTATTTCTGTCTTGTTTGGGTTGCTATTTACACTTTGAAAGGTCTTAATCTCTGCAGAGATGTCTATAAATTCACATAGGGGTTGTATGAAGAAAACATGTTTTGTATGCAGAAATATTATTTATCTTTCTCTGAAGTTTTCTCAAATTCAAAGAATCTTGCAGAGGTCTCATGGCTACTTACATTCTACAGAGTTTCTCAAGAACTGGAAATCCCCTTTCTAGGTCAGGAAAAAAATAGCAAACACATATTCTTTCTATTTCTAAGGCAGATTGCATGTTCTTCATGATCCTCTCACCTTGACAGCCCCTCTGTAAGGGGCACAAATTATTTGATTTACTATGTATATTAATGCTGTGTTAGCCAATTTGGTCCAGTGCTACAAGAGAAAGAAGCAGAATAATACATAACAAACAAAAAAAATGGTTAGATCCTTTTCCTAGTGTGTTGTTTTTCTTGGCTATGTATAATAATGATGTTCATAAATGAGGCATCACTAAAAACAAACTTCCATGGTCTCCACATTTTTAGATTTGATTTATGTCATAACATAAATACTTGCTTTATAATGATCACCCACCTACCAGTGGAAGTTATTTTCATGCCATATCCTTGGTAGAAGTTGTTTTTGTTTTGTTCTTGAAGGGGAAAAAAATGCAAGACAAAGATTCAGTTATGTCTTTGCATTAAGTCCCCAACCGCTTGATTCCCTTCATTTCTTCTCTCTTCGGGACGTGTCTGACTGGAGGATTTTATTTAAAATATAAGAAACAGCAGAGATGACACAGATACAGAGAGAGTATGGCAATTTACTTTTACAATTGTCCTTCAGCAAGTGTGTGTGCATCTATATAAAGTTGACAGACATTTTTGACTGAAGTTTTAACAATCAGCTTGCAATCCATGTTTGTATTCCTTGGCTACTTTTTATCAGTAGGGACAAAGCTGGAAGCCTGACATGGTTAATGAATTGATGACTTGAAGTGACACTTTGGTGCACTGAAATTGTAGAATATCCAACTATACCTTCCTGTGCAATCCCAAGGGGGGACACTCTAGGGTGGGAGATATTGGGGGGGAATTATCTTTGTTTTCACAACACTGATCCCTCCCCTGGGACCTTCTGTGAGGGAAATTGGACAGAATGGGGAAGCTGTGTTCAGATGAGCACTATGCAGTTGTGGTGGGGTTTTAATGACATCACAGATAGAATGTGAGATGACTATTTAAGCATTTGTGTGAACTTAGCTGCTGCTAATTAAAAGAGGACAGTTACCTGTAGCTGGCTAATTATGAATCATATACCATTATCAATGCCTCTTCTTAACTTCTCATGCTGACATTTTAAATCCTGTGATTTGGATGCCTTAGCATAGCCACCAATGAATTTGGTATCCCTACTCTGTTCCTGTCTCTGAGCCAGGTTTTAGGCTTTGGCAGAGCAGGTGCACCAGGAAAAAGCTTTCCATGTATTTTGCCCCCCACATTAATATACAATAAACTTCTCAGTTTTGTAGACCTATCTATATGCCAGAAAATGTGGTTATATGTGAAAATTATGTTATAGCAACTAGCATGTCCCCTCTGCACTACTGTACAGGATGATGGAAAAGATGACCTATCTTGAGAGGACTTCCCACCCAATCCTTTCCCCCTATTTTAATGTACTCTCTGGTCAACATGAATGATAATGAAAACATGCCTTTGCTGGCTGGAGGCTTTTAGTATAATGACTATTTCAAAACACCGTTAAGGTGTAATGGGATCTTTATATTTTCATTAGGTCTCTTTAGTTTGGTGTCATGCCCAGGGAGGATTAGTTCCAAATTGCTGCTGAGGCTTGGAACAAGCAATAACCTAGACAGCTAAATGGAGCTGTTCCTGATTTACATTGCACTAGCTGTTAGAAGAATCAGGTGTTGGCCCATGCAAGTTGGTCATGTTTAATAATGCTAGTAATTGCTTACTCCAATATCAGCTATCAAGGCTGTAGTCCAAGATGCTTTCTGCTCTTGAGGACACTGCAGTTGCTTGGCAAAAATGCTAATGAGTGAGCAAGATGATGAATTCCCATAAGCTCCTGAGCAAGGTCAGCTATATGGAATTTTTCAGAAGACATAAAGACCTTTTAATATGGAGTTGGTTTTCTAATTGATTAAGAATGTCGATGGAGTAGATATGTAATTAACAAAATGCTGAGGATCGGAACTCAACATTTTTGCCTATTATGAACAAGAGAAACAACACTTTTCTATTAAGAAAAATACATGCAATTTGTTTTTACATACAGTTCAATGGACTTTAAGTATTAGTTCCCCAATTTCATCTGAATGGCCAATTTGCATTGATAGCTGTGTTTCTCTAGATGGTTACCAGTTGTCTTTGGGAATAATTGCTATTTAGGTTTATAAAGCATTCATTAAATGTCTCCTTAAATTACATAAAGATCATAATAGGCATTTAATGGATGCTTTTTAAAGTGAAATACAAATTACTTTGGATTATAAGTAACAGTAGGTTTATAAAGCTATCATTATGTGTCTATTAAGATCATTTAACTTAAGTGTTCTATAATTAGACAAGAGGCAGGATTTTAATTGCACATTTGCAAACTGCTAGCTAGGGTTTCTAAATTGAGCCCTTATTTTGCACTATAGAAAAGCCTTTTTTTAGAGCCATGCCCTCTCAAACTGAATGAGATTATGTGATTTAATATTTTTTGATATGTGGCACACATGTGCACACACAAACCCTTGAGTATGTTTTAATTTGATTATACTGACAATGCAATGGAGATCTTTAGCTTGTCTGAAAGTTATTCATAGTTTACTTCTGAATGGATATTGTGTGGCCTATAGAAAGAAGGTTTATTCCAGTTTTTGGTCTGGGTAGCACCTGAAAGTCATCATCTAATGACTGTTTGGCTCAGTTCCACTTCCTATACAGATGTCCATGTAATGATAATACTATACTAATTGGTTCTTTTATTGACAGTCTCAGCAGACATGCTAAAGACATTATCATCAAGGAGACACTAACCTACCCACTGGTCCCAAGAGATGCCCTGCAGTCATCAAGGAAGCAGCATGTTTGCAAGCCATGTAGAGATAAGCACATCTGTGCCTTGCCTCCCTCTCCTGTAGATTATGGAGCTAAGTCACAAAGACTCCTCACCAGTACTAAAATTTACTGCAAGAAAAATGTTCTTGGATATCTGTGTATATAGGTCGTGTATATCTCCACTAAAGACTTGTCTCCTGGAGAACATCATAGACCATTCCACCTAAAGAAAAATCTGTCTGTAAACCATGTTGATTTTTCAAAAAGTTAACCTTCAGAAGGAACTGCTGGGCATTTGTTCTTGTCAAAATATTTTAAAATAGTTTTTTTTTACTCTATATAATACTTTCCTCCAGTATGTTGGTATGACAGAATCTTACATTATAACACTGTTATGTTGTGTAGAACAGTACTTTTTAAGCTACCTGATGTGGTGGGCAGTAGGATTTTTTCTCCAGCATTCAAGTGACAAGTACCATATATGTGCCCATTCGCTACAATTGTTTCTTTCTTTCCTGGACACTTTCCAGAACTAAAAGCCAAGAGTTTGTAGATCTGCAGAGGTCCACAAACATTACTTTGCGTTCCACTGACCAGAATGCCACATTAAACAGGAGATCAGGCTTGGACAAATTGGTTGATCTCTCTATTCCACAATTAGAATGGGAACAACAACAAAAGAACAGTTTTCTTGTATTATCTAGCTTGTTGGGGGCAATTCGCTTACAGATTGTATACAGCTGAGAGAGTGCTGAGTTCACTGAAAGAATATAGAAATGTGAATGCTAAATGCTAAAAATATTTAAGTGCAAACAAAGATGAAAAATGTATTTATTGAGGAATTTATAGTATTAATAATTTATTTTATCTAATATCTTCTTCACATTTTGAATAATCACTGTGTTACTGGAATGCTTACTTCTTTGTAAACATTTGTCTGTATTCCCTTTCCATCATTCAACTGTATTCTTTTGGCTCTTTACAATATTTGATTCTATTATGTATCCAATCAAATGACTTATTCGGTGTACCACATCATATACTATATATTAGGTGACACTTTTTATTGTTTGCTGTTGTTGTTAATTGCCCTCAAATCCACGCCAATTCATGGCCACCCTATGGGTGAGACATCTCCAAGATCTCTGTCCTTCACTTTTCTGACTAGGTCCTGCAGATTCAGGCCCATGACCTTCCCTGATTGAATCTAGCCATCTAGTCTTCCTCTCTTTCTACGTTTCCTAGCATTTGTTGGGGCTTTTTATACAGCCCTTTGGGACGTCCGGAGGACGTCCCATTTTAAAAAACGGGCGTCTCTTATAGACGCCCCTGTGCCTAGTACGGACTCCGTCCGTACAAAATGGCGCCGGCCCTTCTACATGGCCGGCGCCATCTTTACGTACTGGACGCATAGCGTCCAGACGTGTCGCGCCGCTTCTGACGTAGCGAGCGCGCCCCTGGCGCCTCGCTACGTCGCAAACGCGACGAAAAAAGAAGCTTCATTTTGGAGCTTCTTTTTCGGTCCGCGCGGGAGTCGGGCCTTGTGAAGGCTCCGGCTCCCCCGCGGACCTACTGGCGGCGGCGGCAGACCGCCGCAAAGCGGCAGTCTGTACCCCGCCATTGTCTTTTCTAATAAGTCATGCCTTCTCATGATGTGCCCAAAATGTGACAGCCTTAGTTTTATTATCTTGGCTTCCCAGGGATAGTTCAGGCTTGATCTGTACTAAAAAAAATCCCTTTGGGGGTATTTTTGGTCATCTACAGTATCCTCATCACTCTTCTTTAGCACTACATCTGAAATGAGTTGTTTTTTTCCCTGCTCTGCTTTCTTTACTGTCCAGCTCTCACATCATTAAATGGTGATGGGAAATACAATGACTTGGATGATTCTAACTTTAGTACTCAGTTGTATATCTTTACACTTCACACTTTAAAATCTTGTCTAGTTCTTTCATAGCTGCTCTTCCTATTCCTAGTCATCTTCTGATTTCTTGATCGCAGTCTCTGTTCTCATCAATATGGGTATGTTTAGCCTGAAGAAGAGAAGGTTAAGAGATTATATGATAGCCCTGCGTAAATATTTGAAGGGGTGTCATATTGAAGATGAAGCTTGTTTTTGCAGCTCCAGAGATGAGACATGGAGTAATGGATTCAAACTACAGGAAAAGAGATTCCACCTCAACATTAGGAAGAGCATGACTTTAGGAAGAACTTCTTGACAGAGTTAATCAACAGTGGAACACACTCCTTTGGAATGTGGTAGAGTCTCCTTCTTTGGAGGTCTTTAAACAGAGGCTGGATGGCCATCTGCTGTGGGTGCTTTGATTCTGTGTTCCTGCATGGCAGAGGATGGACTAGATGGCCCTTGTGGTCTCTTCCAACTCTATAATTCTGTATTTCTGTGATTCTAATATTTGACCATTGTATCACGTCACATACTATACATTAGATGACATTATGAATTGGAACAATGTTAAAAGTATAACCCTAGTTATATTTTCAGTGATCTTGCTTTTATTATCACCTTCAGGACAATAGTCAAAAACAGAGGTCTTGACAAGTATGTTTGCTGTAGGAAAGAAGCAAACCCTTGTTACTACCTCAATAAAATGTATAACTCACTTTCCTGCTGTGACTCATCAATCACAACAGGTTTCTCCAGGGGAATAAAACTCTCAACAACCTTGGATCACATATTATTATTATTTTAGAAAAAGAAAAAGGAGAGTTTCTGTCCATGTTATACCTGCCAGTTTTAAGAACTGGGCTTGGAAAAAAATTGAGAGGCCTGATTTGGTCCACTCTTTTCACTCCAGCTGGGATCAGTTCAGAGACAAATATAGCACATTATTGTGTCCTATGTTTAGAGAACAAGAAGGGACATAAAAATGTGAACTTTGAGACAGGAATTTTGGTGATAAACACTATGTTGAAAGGAAGAGTTCTGTACAAGTAGTAACTATACAACTGCCACGGGGCAGGTGAATAACATTTTACTTCTCAGAACTCATAGAGTTACCTTGCCTCAGGACAAAAACACCCACCTAGAATGGCAGATCTGTTCTGGTAACTGGAGCTGCAGGGATGAGACATCACAGAGAGGAAACAGGCCTTGGAAAGTTACTTGTAAGAAGTATGACATTTAGAAACCACCCATAACTGGAAAGTCATATGTTGCTATTATTCAAATATGGATAGGTTTGCCATATTTTTTTACAAGCAAATTTCCAAGCTTTGCAAGGAAGTGAGAGACCTGTTTCAAAACAAAACTCAAAACATCTCCCTTTACTCGTATGTTCTCCACACACACTTAACATCATAGAACACAGACTAGATATTAGTTTGTAAGTAGCTCAATGGTTACAGTCCTAGTCCCCTTAAAAGTTCATAAATTTCCATGATGAATAAATGAACATGGTGGCTGACTTTTTAAAGTAAATGACAAGCAGTCTTATTAACCACTGGTAGAGCTAACCAGGCATAATTGATTTGTCCTTGCACCAAAGTGCAATGCTATACAGTATATATTTTAACAAGCAGATGCTGTAGGAAGCTACTTTTCTAGAGTAATGTTGCCTGTGTGACCATATTACTTTTTCAACAGGTAAGTCTCCAAATATAGATATCAGAGGCTCTACCAATGAAATGCATCAATCAAATAAGCAAAAATGCAAGCAAACATTTAGCAATGAAGTCCTCAGATATTTGCATAACACTTTCTCAAGTTGTTCAAGCAGGGGACCATTCATAAAGTGTGACAAACACTGAAGGTCTTATTGACACATTGACCCTTTGTCACACCTCATTGTTATTGTTAACTGCTGTGAAGTGAACTTCAGCTTATAACAACACTACGAATGAGAGACCACCAGGTCCTTTTGTCATCAACAGTGCTAATCAGGTCTTGCAGATTCAGGGTTGTGGCTTTCCTGATTCATGATATCCATCTGGAATGGTGTCCTCCTCTTATCCTACTGCCCTCTACCTTAGCAAGCATTTTTTTTTTTAGTGAGTTATGAATTCTCATGAAATGTCCAAAGTATGACAGTCTCAGTTTTGTCATCATGGGTTATAGAGACATATCAGGCATGATTTGCTCTAAGACCCTTTTTTTTATCTTTAGGAATCTCCAGTATCCCCAAAACTCTTCCTGCACCATAGTTCAAAGGATTTTCTTCCTATCAGCTTTCTTCATTGTCCAGCTTTCTCAACTACACATAGAATAGGGAATACAATGGCATGGATAATCCTAACATTAGTATTCAGTTATATTTATTTACATTTCAGAATCTTGACTAGTGCCTTCACGTTGACCTTTGCAAGTCCTAGGAGTTTATCACATGTAATTTTCACACCAACCCGGACCCAAGACAGGATTGGCTGTAATGGGCTAAAACTGATTTTACTGCCGTAGTATCAAAATCGGCTGCCAGAGCACTGCTGGAGGACAGGTGGTGGTCAGGAGACAGCACAGGAGCAATTTTGCTTGAAGTAAAATCAGTTTAAACCCATTCCAGCTTGATCCCATCCCATGCCCAGATTGGTGTGAAAATTACATGCAATAAACTGCCTAGTCTTCTGATTTCTTGAATCCATCTGCCTTCTGATTAATGACTGAGCCAAAGTATGAAAAACCTATTATTATTTCAATGTCTCCATTGTCTACTTTAAAGTTATGGGTAAGGGAACATGGCCGAGGGGGGGGGGGAGTAGCCTTGGTCCATAAAAGCTCCATCACTCTGACCAAGGGAGCTATCTGGAAAACAGATCACATCGAGTGTGTTTACCTGACCCTGAAGGCTAGGGGACTCTGTTAGTATACTGTCCTCCCTGTTGCCTAACAAACTCCCTGGCCAAGCTGACACAGCTAGTCTCAGAGCTGGTGTTGGAGTCTGCCAGATTTCTTGTCCTGGGGGACCTCAACATCCCCTTTGAGTCCAGTTCATTAGATCTGATAGGTGCAGCTTGGGAGTTCATGACTTCCATGACAACCATGGGCCTGCCCCAATTAGTTTTGGATCCAACACAGTGCTCTGGTAATACACTCAATGTGCTCTTCAGTATGGATCAGGAATATCCATGGGTGGAGGTAATTCAGACCTCTGCCCTGTCATGGACGGATCACTTTCTGGTCAAAGTGGGACTGAAGGCTACTATCCATACCTCCCTCGGGGTGTGGAGGACCTATTAAAATGGTCCGCCCTCGAAGGCTGATGGAACCCAAAAGGTTCCAGGAAGCCCTAGAGGGTTCAATGGTTAGTACCACTCCATTTCTTATTAGTGGTGGGCTGTCACACTTTTTGCTGTTGCTGTGTGTCTTCATATCCTTTCCAAATTATGTCAACCCCATTATGGGACTTTTCTGGGACTGAGAGTGTGCAACTCATCCATGGTCACTCAGTGGATTTCCATGTTCAAGTGGGGAATCAAAACCTGGTCTCCAAAGTTGCAATCCATTGTTCAAACTACTGCACAACACTGACTAAGTCATACTAACCCCTACTCCCAAACCACAAGCAAATAATAGTTTGTGATGTTTTCTTGGTGCAAAATCATGCTCTAGCTTGTCAACATCTTTTTTGAATTGTGGTACTCAGAACTGGATACAGTATTCTAGGTGAGGCCAGACCAGTTCAGCCACTCAACCAATTACAAATACACCTAACAATGTGTAGCCCACATTTTACAAGCTTTTTTCTAGAATATCATGGGGGACTTTGTCAAAGGACTTAACTGAAATTAAGATATGCTATATTCACAGCATTCCCTTCAGGTCTTTTAATACACTTGGATGTAGTTCATCTGGTCAAGGAGACCTAAATTCATCTAGATTAGCCAGGTATTCCTGTACTATCTCTTGAATGGTTAGAAACCATTCAAAGAATATAGCAATAGTTTGGGATGGGGAAGACATTTTGATATATCTCAAGGTGACAAAAGAATTACCAACTAGTCACTTAAAATGTAGAATGAATGAATGAACACTCTACTCCCTGTTCATTGCTCAGATTACTTTCCTCTGTGTTAAATGAAGATGGCTTGGTCTTCAGAATTAACGTAGACAAATGTTTAATGAAAACTTTTTTGCATTCTCTTCATAGATCAAAAATTAAATTTTTACACTTTTCAAATTATGGCAAGTCAGGTAATCAACTACAGTCCCTGCAAAAAAAGGAGAGGAGGGGGGAGAAAAAAAAAGGAAAGGAAAAAGTGTCATTTGAATGAAGAACTCATATCTGTCCATATCAATAAGAACTGTTAAAGGAATTATACCTGTATCTAATTAGCCAAGATCTGACCCCACTTTTAAACGCAAATCCATAGGAATTTAAAAGCCACTATTTTTTCCTTTGTTTTGGACACGGACATCCTTTTTCTAACTTTCATAAAACTGAGCAACTATAATGTCTATACTGGCAGTAAACGTCTTGCAAATTTGGTGCAGAATTCCAAAGCTGTGAGTGGCAAACTAACTTGGTCTATCATTGAAAACAATGTGAGTTTTACTTGATGTAACCCCTTTTTAGTGACATCTCTACATAAGTGGTCTTATAAGATATAAGGAGCCTGTGTGGTGTAGTGGCTTGAGTTTGGACTATGACTCTTGAGACTAAGGTTCAAATCTCAGCTCAGCCATGAAAACCCACTGGGTGACCTTGGACAAGTCATACTCCCTCAGCATTGGAGGGTGGCAATGGGAAAACCTCATCTGAACAAATCTTGCCAAGAAAACCCCATGATATGGTTGCCTTAGGGTCTCCATAAGTCAGAAACAGACACATAACAACAACAACAACAATGATATACTGAATATATATCCCCGATGTAGAGGGCTGAATATCTACAGGGAATAGCCTAAAACCTTAAATTTTATTTTGATTTCAACTGGAAATATTAGAGGGTGGTTGAAAACAGGATAGGTCTCCCAGTGAAAATAACAATTTCTGAAAAATAAATAAATCAGCAAATGAACAAATTCTGTATTAATCAGACCCAAATTCTGATGAAAGAAGTACATTCTATATATAATTTTAAATATTAAAAAATAATAATTAAGAGGGGAATGATTCTCACTATATATCCTCAGTCAAGGCCATTCCACAATATTTTGCTATCTGAGGTGAAGAGAAAAATGGTAGCCATTCCATTTACAAAATACAGCATCTTCACTAGCAACAACACAGGTTCCTCAAATCCACCTGAGCACATGAGGCAAACCGAAAAATTACAGAGCAATCTAAAATGGACACATGGTTCTGTCCTTTATTAAACTTGCCAGCACTATCTACTTCCCAACATCTGCCACCTAAACCATCTTCCTCATTCTGCCTTATGGTTGGACTGGCCCATGTGCCATCTCTCCTTTCCAATGCATATACAGTCATCCCGTTTTATACACGGATTTTTTTTATAGACGGATTCAAGCATCCATGGTTTGAAAATGTTCAAAAAAAGTATAAATTTCAAATATCAAATCTTGATTTTCCATTTTTTATAAGGGACACCATTAGTCTATGTCATTATATTTAATGGGATTTGATCATACACGGATTTTGTTATCTACAGGGGATCTTGGAACCGAACCCCAGCGTATAACAAGGGTCCACTGTATCTACTTGGCATTTTACATTCAGGTTTGTCATCATTTAGCCTAATCTTTTCCCAGCCCCAGTTTGAAATATAAAAAGACTGAAAAAGTAAGACGTTTTGCAATAACACTTGGATTAATCTCATAATCCCTGAGATTACCCATACTGGCCAGAGGACTGTAAGGTCCTCCGATTCTAAGGTCCAGACAATTAATTCTTCCTAGCTATGAATGTATGGACAAGAATATGTACTGCATATTTGTTTTCATGATTAATATTGATCCCCATAGATTTAAACTGGTTTGCTGTAGGTGGAACTAACTGAATTTCATCAAATATATTTACCCCTATTAGTGATAGCTTGGGGCTGCCATATTAGTCAAGAACTAGTTAAAGCAGAATCACCTGACATGGAAGCCACCAGCCACAACTGTTTTGTAATAAAAATTCATTTGCTATCCCCACTTTGCATTCTCCTCACTTGTTGGAGTCTATTTGGGTGTGTGATTTGCACCATCAAGACTCTCAGAAACATCAGAAGCACTTGATCAGAGTGTTTTTAAGTGCTGAGGAGCAATCTGCAGGTGATTCCTTTATGGCTAAATCAGACTGGCACAGCAGCAACCTCTACGGTCTGTCTAGATGAGCTGCTGATTTCTTTCAAAAACATAAGGAAATTGACTTTGACACCAAGACCCTGGGCAACAAGATGAATAATAACAATAAAAGGTAGGGCAACCGACAGAAACTTTAACAGAGCCTATTGAGATTAAATGTGTGGACCCAACTAAAGGCCTGGGGGAAGAATCCTTTTATACTGCATGAAAGGCAAATGTTATGTTTCCAAAGTACCTTTGTTCTAGTGAACTTAGTAATTACTGAATTTTGAAATCTGTTTTGCATGGTATGAAAGCTTGACCATATAATCATAAGAATTATATGAATGGGATTCCAATCAAATGCTATATGGTTAAGATGGATACCTCCTGGATGTTTTATGAATGGGACTATTATTATAATCCAAATGGGGAAAATCCCTACACAAATTAGATCAGAAGCCTAAGCAGAAAAATAAATAAGCAAATAAAGGGTATGTTTCCACCAGGCATGGACCATTTAAATCCTGTTAATTTCCATGAGTATACTGTTTGTCTAGGAGGGGCACTGCCACAAAAACCACATAGGCATGTTGGAAGAAAGGCCACAACTTTATTTAAAGCAAACAGCAAACAGTGTAGGGTTGACCCAAAGCATGAGGTCAGGATCTGAATTATCAAACAACCCCCCCGAAAAGGCCTGGACACGGCTGGACCTCAGGATGACCTAGGGGCTAGGGAACGCCATATTGCAACCATCTGATTGCATATTTTTCCCTGAGCCCCTAGTCACCGGGCTACGCAATAACATTATGGACCCCGCAATGTCCACAACATATGCCCTCAGCATACCCGGGTCCCCAACGACTCCCATTCCAGTGCTCCACAGCCCTGGAGACCACTCCCCCCAGATCCATGACCTATGCTGCCACCCCTAGTTGTGACTAGCAAAACACCAACCCCAGGGAAGGAGGGTGGGGAGCTGTGCTAAAATGGCCTGGAACGCTGGGCCATGTGGCCTTATATAGGCCAGACTGAAGGAAGGGCCAGGAAAAGGTTGCTCCTCCCCCTCCAAGGCAGTGCACCAATCGGCTGCCTTGGAGGACTGGAAGGAGCAACCATAGAGAGGTCCTCCCAGTTCCTAGAGATGCCTCTCCAGGAAGTTCCTCCCCAGGCCCCTCCATTGGCAAATCACGGGTCCCGGCCACCCCAGCAAGGCATGCTGGGATACACCAGGACCCGAGGGTGAGCATGGCCAGTGCGACCTCTCAGTGGCAACGCAGCTCACCGGTTGAGTCCGATGGCTGTTCTTACTCCTTGCAATTCAAGACATGCAATATTTAACATTGGCAGCATTGTTCCATAAGTTTTTAAAACCTTTCATAATAAATACATTATAAAAATATTTTTTTCAGGTTCAATCTACCTTATCCAAAATGCTTAATTTTTGGATTTTTGAGTGATTTACTGACTGATTGATTGGATTTTGTAATACTTACATTTGCATATACATACATAATGATATATCAGGGAGAATGGACCTATGGGCTGAAAGAAATGGTCCCACCACATTTCAGAACTCACGTGTGCAGATGGCGCACATGGCTGAAAGGTCAGAAAAATGGCCACAAGTCATGCTCCAGGTCTTAACATTGGAGCAAAATAAATCTCAGATTGCTGTTGTTCAATCTGGAAAAAGCGAACCATTACATCACTGTGTAAACTGTGCACCAGTGTGGAGTTGGGTAGAAGGGCCAGGTGGCTGCCTGCACCAATGCTAATCATAAATTTGTAGTAGTTGTCCATCGACTCATCTGAAAAGCAAAATGACAACAAACACATCATATTACTAACAATGACATGGATTTAATAAAAACATTAACAAATGAGCTGGTCCATCAGGGGGTCATGGGGAGAAGAAGGAGAAAGGGGGTATGTTCAGGGGGTAGCTTCATTGTTTAACAGGTGCATGCTGTGCCAGTATATCACTGGGAACATCGATGCACCATATGAACATTTCACTGATCATGTGATCAATCAGATAGTCATGTGTGGGCCGTGCAATGGCCTGGGGGATGGGCAGCATAGGGAAAGTGATTGGCTGTTGGTAGCAGAGCACCCATGCACTTGTGTGCATGTGTTTGTGGTGAAACAGAAAACATAATGATATGGTGTGGCTTGTATCCATGACTGCTCCTTTATGGATGGTCCATTCTCACAGCAATGAGAACTGCATGTTAAGTTTTGGCTCATTGTGGGAGCTGGCAGTTTGATCAGTTGGTGCTCATTGTAGATCAGGAAATGCAGAGGGTGAATTGGCGTTTTACCTCTGTCTGCTTTTTATTATTATTATTATTATTATTATTATTATTATTATTATTATTGTATTTGTATCCCACCTCTCCCTTTGCTTTTGACCCAAGTCTAAACACAAAATTCATTTATGTTTCATATACCTCTTACATACATAGCCTGAAGGTAATTTTATGCAATGTTTTTAATAATTTTGTGCATGAAACAAAACTTGTGTAATTGAACTCCAGAAACCAAAGGTGTCACTATCTCAGCCAGGCATGATTTTTCCCCTTTTTTGCGTATGCTGGATTTTTGAGTTTTAGATAAGGGAGACTCAACCTGTATAAGATATATGTCAGCAAATGGATAGCATTTTGAAGACATTAATAAGCTATACTGTCATAAGTTCAGGTTTCTCCTTTTTCTCCCATCAGTAGAATAGCTTTCTCCAGTTAATGATCAATCATCCATTCATTTTTAAAACATATTCTTTAACTTAATTCTAAATCCATAGTCTTCAAATCATGCTTTCTTTTCATGTCATTCTTAAACAGCCCTTCTTATGTTACTGCTGGATTCATGGAAGCATTTTCTTCACAAAAGAAATTAAAATGCTCTACGCATGAGAACTAGAGATGAATTGACAATAGGTGATATTATGAAACAGCTAGAAAGTGATTGTATGATGTTTCACAGTCCACCATTCTGATTTGCAACAAGATATGAATATATTGCTTTAGGCTATTTATAGGGACTCGTCAGCAGGTGTCCTCTCTTTATTTCTTGCTGGTGTTCGGGTTTCTATGGTTTAGCATTTTCTTTGGAATGTAAATGCCTGGAATTGCTTTAAAATGAGTTGCTGTCCCCCCCCCCACTTCTGTCAGATTCCTCATTAAGGTTTTCTAATAGTGAGACTGTCAAAGACAGAGAGAGAGAACTGTCCTTGACACTATACATAGGAGTTTATCAGACAAGGGAAACTGTAAGTATAATCCAATGTCAGTCTAAATGCAATCATGGGGTTTAACGTTATTGCGTGATAACACACTACACACAAATTCGGGCAATGGGAAGTCAGTCCGAGTGCAATCATGGGGTTTTGCGTTATTGCGTGATAGACTGCCACACGCAAATTCGGGCAATGACATGCTATTTTGGGGCAATGGGGAGCCAGTTCAAATGCAATGAGCATTCATGAAATTTCACTAAACTAGCAACTTTATGTGAATGCGTTCTGGCCCCACTTTCTTTTCATTCGAAATTAAGAGAAATTAGTCATGTGTGATAAACTCCATAGAAAAACCAAATCCCTCTGGGCTTTCTAAACTAGCCAAGTTTTACAGCTTCAAGTGATGATGTTAAGGTTTTCCAGCCAAAAGGGAGGGTGAACTTATATACATTACAGAAAACATATTTGGATTTTTTTGATAGATGAAATGTGTGTGTGTGTTTCTAGAGTGGAATGCAGGATGTTAATATACTTCCAGAATTTGATCTAGTATAGTATTATCTCTAAGAAACCGAGAGTTAAACCAAATGTTAGCTCTGTCTAAAATAAAACTTTGAAACAAATGCAACTTGTTAGTCACAGCCACCATACACTAGAGAAGTAAAGAATGCTCACAAATTTTCTGGAGAAGAAAGAGTGCCTGCACTGCACTTATGGCCTGTCTCTTTCTGGGCACAATTCAGATTTAGGTTATTTGATAGACCCAGTTCTCCTGTATAAAATTGTCTGTGGTTTGAGTTCTTCTGGGGAGGTCTTGCTCTCTATCCCATTTGGTGGAATCATGGGGAAAAGCCTTCTCAGTCCTTCTTTCCAGGAACATTAGAATAGCAGCCTCCCTCTTTTCTATCTTTCTGCAAGTGGGTAAAACCTTTTTTTTATTATTCTGGGAAGCCTCTCAAATTAATTTTTTAGAGGAAACAGGCCTTGCATAATATCTGATTTATTTAAATAATTTAGGTTTTTAACTGGTTAATTTTATTATGGTTTAAATGCTTTTTAATTTTTGTATGCTGTGAATTTTTAACTATGGCCCCATCCAGACCGCTGCTTTGAGCCAGCCTGGCCACGTACAAGGATTGCAAGGAGGTGGAGCATCTGCACGCCCTGTAACCCTAGTACATGGTGGTGGCATCATCATGGCAGCCTTCCATCCACACGGGGGCTGCCATGATGATGCCATGCATGCACGGCATCCAAATGGTACAGTGCTTGCATGATGTCTCCACATTGCCCCAGGCTCAGGAAGGAGCTCCAAAATGGCTTTGGGAACAACGTCAGGCAGAAAGGGGCCCAGAGGCCCCTTTTCTCACATGGCTGCGGCTCCTGGGGTCTCCAGGGCCATGAAGCCCCAAGGACACCCCCTTTCCATGCCATGGAGAGGCAGCATTTTGCCGCTTCTCCGTGACCTGGAAAAATTCCAGATTGGGGCCGCAGGGCTGCCAGTGAGGCTGCCCTGCCCTCAACCTGGAGACAAAAGGGTTGCCACAGACCAACCCTTTTGGGGCAGTCTGTACTATGTCTCAGTTTTTTTTAACTGTTATAAGTTACTTCTAGTGCAAAATTGGGGGGGGAGGAGACATGAAAAAAAACTTCAACAACAAAGATAACAATAAATAGCAACTACTACTACTACTAGCCCTGGTAGCGCAGTGGTTAAATGCCTGTACTGCAGCCATTCACTCAAAACCACAAGGTTGCGAGTTCAAGACCAGCAAAAGGGCCCAAGCTCAACTCAGGCTTGCATCCTTCCGAGGTCGCTAAAATGAGTACCCAGACTGTTGGGGGCAAATTAGCTTACTTGCTAATTAGCTTACTTGCTGTTCACCGCTATGATCTTTGGAATAGCGGTATCTAAATAAAACAAATTATTATTATTACTACTACTACTCAAAAACACATCAAAACAGCCCATGAAGGAAATGGCCAACTACTGTGCAATTTGTCATAATCTTGGACACTGTGCAAATGTAAGGTGGAAAAGTAATTATTTTTTGCACAGATATAATATTTTATGCACAAGAATATTTTCTGTAAATTTGTTTGGGGAAAAAAGTCCTGAAGTGTGGGGGGGAAAGGGAAATAGTCAAAAACCTTGGAAATATCACCATGTGCAGGGAAGATTTTTAAAATTATTCATCTTCATGTGAATGAATGAAATAAGTGAAGATTTACATTCCTAACACAATAACCTTAAAGGTGGCCATATATGAGTACAAACTGTTGGTTTCTAGACCAGTGATTCTTAAGCTGCCTGGTGTGGGAAACCAGCTATTCCCCCCTTGCTCTGTGTGACAGGCACCAGCTGCATATTTCTGTCCATTGACTACAGTTATATTTATGTTTCCTGGAAACTATCCAAGGAATAGCAATTGATGGGTCATGGCCTGGCACTGGTCTGTACACCACTACTTTGAGTAGCACAACTCTTGACAATACTGTCTACTCTGGGAGCAATTCTTCAGGCTCTCAGGTTTAAAGAATTCTTTCAGAAGACTGGAAGTAAGGAGTGAAGCAGAATGACCCTTTGTGTAGGCATGGAGGCGATGTCTGAGCATGGAGTTTAGATGCTGCATGCTCTGATGTTGCCCCCACACTTCTGGGAAGCCGCACAACTGACCACACATGCAGAGACTTCACAGCAATTATGCAGCGTGGCATTTATATGTGCCATGCCGCAGAAATGCTGAAAAGGTACCGCCATGGCAGCAAAGCCAGCTTTTTCCCAGCTCAGAAAGGAGCTTTCTGCCATTTCTTTTTGAGCCAGGAAAATGCTGGATTGGGGCCACTGCATGTGGTAACCATGGCTCTGATCCAGTGATCAAAGGGGCAGCATGATACCACAACTTCAGCACCATCTGTTTTGCCCCAAACTCTTCATAAATAACAGCTTTACCTGTGAATTATTATACTATAGTTGTGACAAAACCATAGAAATGTTACTGTTGCAGAGTAACATAATGACATAATGACTGGCAATATTGTTGCCTTATTAACCAAACTGGTACTATTTATTCCTTACTTTTGAAGGGGTCAGTTGTAGGAACCTGGTGTCAGGTTTCTATTTTTGAGTGCATTTTTGTTTTAATTAATTAAGAATAATTAACTTAAACTAATTAAAATTGCAGAAATTAAGATACAGGCCATAAAATGATGAGCAAAACCTGAGGTATTTCTGGGATTGAACCTGAGGCATTTAGCATTCAGAGGATGAACTATGAACTATGGTCCTTTCCAACCTGTTATCTAAATCCCACATCTTAGGCTCATAATAATGAAGGTCAGCATCGGATCTGTGACATAGTGATAACAATGCCATTTTTAAAAGATTTCTGTCCAAGGTACTGAGATAATGTATATGAAGTACTTTGTGCACTATGAAATGCTATATAAATATTAAGTATTATTGTAGGTGACTGTATCACTGAAATTTTAGGCTAAATGTAGTCCAGTCCTATGTGAATATGTTAACAGCTTGGCTGGCACCAGAAAATGAACTGCATACATCATTAATGCAGAGCTTTACATTATTTATACTGGCATAGGCACTTTGCAGAGATTTGGATGTAAGCTATTGGAGGGAGGTGGCTTTAGTTACAGCATTTTTCACCATGATACTGCATCTACCATTTTTTGTGGAAGTTGTACTAGGAACAGTTGTATTAGGTAATGCGAGCAAATGTAAGAAATAGCAATGCTAGAAGTAGCAAGTTACAATGTAACTAGTTACTTGAAACTTGCTTCTTTTTTCATTTAATGAGAGAGAATAGAATTATTTTTTAAAAAAAAAGAATGACAAAAGATGCAATTAGTTCATAGAATCATAGAATCATAGAGTTGGAAGAGACTGCAAGGACCATCCAGTCCAACACCCTGCCATGCAGGAAATCACAATCAAAGCATACGCGGCAGGTGGCCATCCAGCCTCTGTTTAAAGACCTCTAAGGAAGGAGACTCCACTACACTCCGAGGGAGTTTGTTGCACTGTCGAAGAGCCCTTACTGTCAGGAAGTTCCTCCTAATGTTGAGGTGGAACCTCTTTTCCTGGAGCTTGCATCCGTTGCTCTGGGTCCTACTCTCTGGAGCAGAAGAAAACAAGCTTGCTCCCTCCTCAATATGACATCTCTTCAAGTATTTAAACAGGGCGATCATATCACCTCTTAACCTTTTCTTCTCTAGGCTAAACATCCCCAGCTCCCTAAGTCATTCCTCATAGGGCATGGTTTCCAGACCCAATAATGATAATTTCCCACATGATTCTTCTGTGAGAAACAAATTATTAGAATAGTGGGAATAAAAATAACTTAAAAAGCTTGTTGTGCTTCTGCCTTGTCCCTTTATTTGCTAGTGAGGTGTGAGTGAATGCAGGACAAACAGAATCATAGAATCATAGAGTTGGAAGAGACCACAAAGGCCATCCAGTCCAACCCCCTGCCATGCAGGAAATCCAAATCAAAGCATCCCCGACTGATGGCCATCCAGCCTCTGCTTAAAGACCTCCAAGGAAGGAGACTCCACTACACTCTGAGGGAGTGTGTTCCACTGTCAAACAGCCCTTACTGTCAGGAAGTTCCTCCTAATGTTGAGGTGGAATCTCTTTTCCTGGAGCTTGCATCCATTGTTCTGGGTCCTGTTCTCTGGAGCAGC
>NC_056524.1:58798008-58823085 GCF_019175285.1 Sceloporus undulatus | reverse complement strand
CTGGAGCAGCAGAAAACAAGCTTGCTCCCTCCCATAGAGGGAAAATGGAGGAGAAAAAATGGAGCTGAGATAGGAGACTCTGCGTACACTTTTATTTGCAAAGAAGTAACATAAAGGGGAGGTTCATCTGGAAATGAATTAAAAAACCTAGGAGGGATACACTAAGGAAAAAATAAAGCTCTGCAGCAGGTTTGTGTACCTCTTTTTAGCTTTCAAAACTTTACCTTCCCAGTCCCTTACTGAGGGCAAGGGGCCACAAGGACATAGGAATATTATAGAAAGAAGTCAGGGTGTAAAGTTAAAAGGGTGAGAGTGAGAGAAACAGAGAAAAATGCTTTACATTTAATGAAAACCAGGGGAAGAAACATGTAGAGGGCCTAGCCTGAGATGCCATTTCTCTTGGATGCAAACTCCCACACAATTTTACAAGTTACTCACAGTTTTATAGTAGCTTGAATGTGCTGAAACATATAGGTTCAGCACCTTGAGACCATGCTGTAAAACTGAGATAAGTTCCTGCAAAACACAGTGTGAAATCACTATCCTGAAGTAACCCCTGCTGCTAGCCTCCTTGATACAACACACACACATACACACACGAGCATGAAAGCAAGGAGTATTTTTATACTGAAGATGCCAGCTACAGATGCAGGCGAAAATGCAGAATAAATTTTTCTAGAATATGGCTACATAGCCTGAAAAACCCTCAAATACACACTACCTTTTGGTACTCTTCGTCTACTTCCTTCACATATGTTTTCCATAGAAGTTATAAGAAGAGGGTATAGCAGCACTACAGTAAGGAAGATGAGAGGATTGTGTGCTTGGATATTTTATAGCTTGATGGTTTTGGAATATCGTTGCAAAGTTGAAAACCTTGGTGGTGTCTAGACAGAGAGACTGTGTGTCCTACTAAAATAGTGATGAATAGAATGCAATAATAATGTGCATGTAATGAGCCACTTTAGCAGCTGGAGTTATGATAATAGACACCTGGCTCAAACAGCAACAAATTATTCAAGACATTTATTTTACTTTATTTTTAACTAATATGCCAAGGTCTAGAAATGAGAATGCCAACGAGGGCTGATAAAATAGACAACAGATGTTTTGGGAGAAATAGATTGCCCTCACTGATAGTCACTGTATGAAGACACACTGCTAAAATGAAAGTAGCAGAAACTGAAGAAGACACTGGCTGTCCACCTCCATGATCGATCCTTCCTCTTCATGCTAGTCTATCATCTGACACATCCGCCCCCAGGTTAAAAACCGAAAGGCTCAACACTGAGAAGGGGGGGGAATTGGTAGAGGCATCAAGTGATAGACTGCATAGTAGGGATCAAATAAATATTCAAAGATACCGGAAGGAAAACAAGAATCTGTTATTTGAATGTCAAGAAGCCCTGACAACGGTGATCCTTCTTTATCTTTGTTCTCTCAAGTCTTCAATTAGACTTTGAGAATTATTCCATTTCCCCAGACCAAAATCATCTTTTTCCTGTCCCTCCCAATATGTTCTGCAGTTATCAGTGAAAGGATGGTGAGGGATTGTTGCTGATGATGTTTCCAAAAGCACAACGTATTTAATCCTCAGAGACTTCTGGATGATCTCTGGAGATCCTACAGGAAATCTGCTCATTATGCACCTGCTATCAGAACACAGGCAGTAGCATACTTGGCTTCTCCTGCCTTCCACTCATCCACTACATGACAATGTATGAAAAGGAACAAGGAAAAAGTGTACCAAGAAAGAGACCTTTCTCTCCCTTGTGAAAATGCATTTTTAAAAAATTGGACAGTTTTCAGAGATGTTCCCCAACAGGGAGAAAAATAGATGACATTATGCACTCTCCTATATAGGAACAATCAGCATAGCCCTATTGTGCAAAGGGAGACTCATGGGATAAACTCTCAAAAGCTCCCAGAGCACACATGTTTGGATTACTTCTGTGAGAATCAAAACAGGTTTATATCTATTTATTTCTTGGAGCAGTTAATGTGCTGTTATATGACTGCATCATGTATATATTTTTGTTTCTTCCTTTCCTTCCTTCTGCCATGGACAGTGAGGACACCTCTTATTCTATCATTTTCTCTGGAGGAAAAGGCCTTTGTGATTGATGGCTTCCTATGGATACTTTACATTAGATGAATCATTGTCGTACTTTGCACTTTTCATGTCATTCTCAAAGGTATACAACATTACATTTATATTATTTTATATGCTCTTTATTTCCAAAGATTTCATGTTTTTCAGTACAGAATGAAGCCAAATTATTAAAGTGTAAAATTGCTATCCAAACTGAATCCCCCCCGCCCCACTCTCTCCTGTTTTTTTTTTTTCGTTCACTTTTGTATTTAGAAGCCTTTTTTTTTCTATTTGTACTGCAGTGATATGATAACATGTATTTTGGAAAATACTGTGGGTGAAATCTTCGTTAAGTATCCAATTTTCTTCTGTTAAAGGGAATCTAGTCTTCTACAAAACTTAAAAAATGTGCTAAGATTTTTAGTAGGAATACTGAAGGAACACCATTGCTTTGGGATTAGTATATTAGAATTCAACACATACAAAACTCTCCAATGATGTTTTGATTAGGCTCTTTGAGGATATTAGGGATGGAAGAACATTTTATTTCTGTTTATCTTTTATAAGAATCTACCTGTTCTCTTCAGAGGCTTGCAGGAGGAGGGAGAGACCACGCGCATGAAGGAAAGAAGTGTTTGTGTCCCTTTAAGAACAAGGCTGCCCCCCTCTCCTTGGCACAACAATGGACTCATGGGAAATCTGGGTACAGGGAGAATCCTGCAGATGGTTTTCAGATTACATCAATTGCGCAAACACAGATAATTCTGGAAGGAGACTCCACTACACTCTGAGGGAGTGTGTTCCACTGTCAAACAGCCCTTACTGTCAGGAAGTTCCTCCTAATGTTGAGGTGGAATCTCTTTTCCTGGAGCTTGCATCCATTGTTCTGGGTCCTGTTCTCTGGAGCAGCAGAAAACAAGCTTGCTCCCTCCTCAATAGAGGGAAAATGGAGGAGAATAAAATGGAGCTGAGATAGGAGACTCTGCGTACACTTTTATTTGCAAAGAAGTAAACATAAAGGGGAGGTTCATCTGGAAATGAATTAAAAACCTAGGAGGGATACACTAAGGGAAAAAATAAAGCTGCAGCAGGTTTGTGTACCTCTTTTTAGCTTTCAAAACTTTACCTTCCCAGTCCCTTACTGAGGGCAAGGGGCCACAAGGACATAGAGAATATGATAGAAAGAAGTCAGAAGGGTGTAAAGTAAAAGGGTGAGAGTGAGAGAAACAGAGAAAATGCTTCTACATTTAATGAAAACCAGGGGAAAGAAACATGTAGAGGCAGCCTGAGATGCCATTTCTCTGAGATGACAACTCCACACACAATTTTACAAGAGTTACTCACAGTTTTATAGTAGCTAGTGAATGTGCTGAAACATATAGGTTCAGCACCTTGAGCACATGCTGTAAAACTGAGATAAGTTCCTGCAAAACACAGTGTGAATTCACTATCCTGAAGTAACCATGCTGCTAGCCTCCTTGATAAACACACACACATACACACACGAGCATGAAAGCAAGGAGTATTTTGATACTGAAGATGCCAGCTACAGATGCAGGCGAAAATGCAAGAATAAATTTTTCTAGAATATGGCTACATAGCCTGAAAAACCCTCAAATACACCTACCTTTTGGTACTCTTCGTCTACTTCCTTCACATATGTCTTTCCATAGAAGTTATAAGAAAGAGGTAATAGCAGCACTACAGTAAGGAAGATGAGAGGGATTGTGTGCTTGGATATTTTATAGCTTGATGGATTTTGGTAATATCGGTTGCAAAAGTTGAAAACCTTGGTGGTGTCTAGACAGAGAGACTGTGTGCCTACTAAAATAGTGATGAATAGAATGCAATAATAATGTGCAATGTAATGAGCCACTTTAGCAGCTGGAGTTATGATAATAGACACCTGGCCTCAAACAGCAACAAATTATTCAAGACATTTATTTTTACTTTATTTTTTAACATAATATGCCAAGGTCTAGAAATGAGAATGCCAACGAGGGCTGATAAAATAGACAACAGATGTTGTGGGAGAAATAGATTGCCCTCACTGATAGTCACTGTATGAAGACACACTGCTAAAATGAAAGATAGCAGAACTGAAGAAGACACTGGCTGTCCACCTCCATGATCGATCCTTCCTCTTCATGCTAGTCTATCATCTGACACATCCGCCCCAGGTTAAAAACAGAAAGGCTCAACACTGAGAAGGGGGAATTGGTTAGAGGCATCAAGTGATAGACTGCATAGTAGGGATCAAATAAATATTCAAAGATACAGGAAGGAAAACAAGAATCTGTTATTTGAATGTCAAGAAGCCCTGACAAGGTGAATCCTTCTTTATCTTTGTTTCCTCAAGTCTTCAATTAGACTTTGAGAATTATTCCATTTCCCCAGATCAAAATCATCTTTTTCCTGTCCCTCCCAATATGTTCTGCAGTTATCAGTGAAAGGATGGGTGAGGATTGTTGCTGATGATGTTCCAAAAGCCAACGTATTTAATCCTCAGAGACTTCTGGATGATCTCTGGAAGATCCTACAGGAAATCTGCATCATTATGCACCTGCTATCAGAACACAGGCAGTAAGCATACTTGGCTTCTCCTGCCTTCCACTCATCCACTACATGACAATGTATGAAAAGGAACAAGGAAAATGTGTACCAAGAAAGAGACCTTTCTCTCCCTTGTGAAAATGCATTTTAAAAATTGGACAGTTTTCAGAGATGTTCCCCAACAGGGAGAAAATAGATGACATTATGCACTCTCCTATATAGGAACAAATAAGCATAGCCCTATTGTGCAAAGGGAGACTTCATGGGACTAAACTCTCCAAAAGCTTCCCAGAGCAACATGTTGATGGATTACTTCTGTGAGAATCAAACGGGTTTATATCTATTTATTTCTTGGATGCAGTTAATGTGCTGTTATATGACTGCATCATGTATATATATTTTTGTCTTCTTCCTTTCCTTCCTTCTGCCATGGACAGTGAGGACACCTCTTATTCTATCATTTTTCTCTGGAGGAAAAGGCCTTTGTGATTGATGGCTTCCTATGGATACTTTACATTAGATGAATCATTAGTCGTACTTTGAACTTTTCATGTCATTCTCAAAGGTATACACATTACATTTAATATTATTTTATATGCTCTTTATTTCCAAAGATTTCATGTTTTTCAGTACAGAATGAAGCAAAATTATTAAAGTGTAAAATTGCTATCCAAACTGAATCCCCCCCGCCCCACTCTCTCCTGTTTTTATTTCTGTTTCGTTCACTTTTGTATTTAGAAGCCTTTTTTTTTCTATTTGTACTGCAGTGATATGATAACATGTATTTTGGAAAATACTGTGGGTGAAATCTTCGTTAAGTATCCAATTTTCTTCTGTAAAGGGAATCTAGTCTTCTACAAAACTTCAAAAATGTGCTAAGATTTTTAGTAGGAATACTGAAGGAACACCATTGCTTTGGGATTAGTATATTAGAATTAATACACAAATACAAACTCTCCAATGATGTTTTGATTAGGCTTCTTGAGGAATTAGGGATGGAAGAACATTTTTATTTCTGTTTATCTTTTATAAGAATCTACCTGTTCCTTTCAGAGGCTGCAGGAGGAGGGAGAGACCAGCGCATGAAGGAAAGAAGTGTTTGTGTCCCTTTAAGAACAAGGCTGCCCCCCTCTCCTTGGCACAACAATGGAATCATGGGAAATCTGGGTACAGGGAGAATCCTGCAGATGGTTTTCAGATTACATCAATTGCGCAAACACAGATAATTCATGAATGAACTGGAAATGAAAAAACTGTATTTTTCCAAAAATGCCTATTCCCTGATTCATGTCACTTTCTGTTTGGATTCTAAGCTGTTTGTGCACGGTGGCATCTGATAACCAATTGCAAAAATGTTCCTAATGCCCCAAATAACCCCAGGTTCTGACCAGTTTAACCTTCCAGTTTTCCCCGTGTGATAAACTCCAGACAACTTTCATATTCCCTACATTTTAGGATGACCATAATCCATGCCTGTAACAAGATATCCCTGGGAAAATGGCGTGCCAGATCTCATGTTGGCATAAAATCTTGTAAGAGCTCGTCCAGCCTCAGGCTTTCAGGATTCCTGTTCCGGTGCTTAATGGTGGATGTTAGTTTGCACTTTCTAATGTGGATACAAATTAGGTTTCTCAATGCAGCCTCAATGCGTTCACTCCTTGTGTTATTTGTTGTTGTTCTCCATCTTGGGGAGAGGTGGCTAATTAAGAGAGAGAGAGAGAGTTTTATTTTGTTATTCCTTAATTTCTGACTTGTTAAATGTTGCTCTATATTGGTTCTTTTTTTTAAAAAAAGTCCTCTCTCTTGATAGGGCTACACACCCCTCCTGCTTTTTCCTTGTCACATATTTGCTCCTTTTGGGGGTCTGCCAAACCTGCTCCTCCATCTTTCCTGGATGGTTGAATATTGGTTTGGGGCTCAGAATTTTCAGAGATGGGTGTCTGGGTTGTCTCTTGCACTGCCTAGTCTGGGGTGGGTTTTGAATTTACCATAATTTACAAATTTCATCATGTTCACACTGGAAAAAATTGCAAAAGGTTTAACCTGACATTTGTTTTACACAATAATAGTGTCATACATAATAGCACTGTATACACCATAATTTGTATGAGGCTAGACCTTTGGCAGCTTAACACTAAAATGTCATAATAAATCTTTCTGGCCAAAGTGTATTACTGAAGAATTTGTCACATTCCACAAATTCACAAATATCTTTACATTTGAGATGGAACACACTTGATGTTTCAAAATTTCCAATGCAGGTGAACTGGCAGAGTTTCCCATTTCCTAGTGATATGGCATCTCATAGAAACCAGCTACAGAGAAGTCATTGTGAACTAGCCAAAGTAGCAACTGGTAGGCTTCATGAACCATTGGCCATGTGCACAGCCTACTTGCTATGTCACATTTGATGTCTATAAGATGGACCAATAAGCTGAAATTTGCTTGGAGTGAGGCAGTAGTGGTGATAGCTTCCATGTCAGAATTGTGGTGAATCAAATCCAGTTTTTAGTGTGGATTTGATAGAAGGTATCCAAGGTACTGGAGGTCATCCCCAAATAATTTCTTCGTCTTGAATAGTTCTTTCAATGATAACAAAATCCAAATTAGATTCAACATCTAAGTGAAAAGCAGGCCACCAGCCTTCACTGATGGGGGCTAAATATATGGAACTAAACTGAATTAATCCTTCCTAGAATAAAGCAACTGAAATCTATGGGTTAGTTGTTTCTAATAAGTTCCATTTGAGAACAGACTATGCATCTGCAGTCAGTCTCAGGTGGAAGATATTGTTCACTACTTGTTAATTTGTCCATTGTACAGCAACCTTAGAAAGAAATTTTAACACCCTTGCTGACAAACAAAAGTGGGAGCTCTACTGTTGATTTGGTCCAATTCCTTTTGAGTGATACCAATGACTATGTAACACACAGAGTGGCTCTTTTTGCCATGGCTGCAAAAAAGATTAGAAAGAGAGAGTGAAACAAAATTGCCATAAATTGCCATGGAGATGTCAAGTACTAATTAGATTTTATGATTTTATTGTATATTTTTACTAATATTCAGGAAAGATGTCTCTTTTTCCTTTTGTCCTTTTTAACAGTTAAGTATTTTAACTTCACAATAAAAGTTGGGACATTTTTTGTCCTCTGTATTCTGTGCCTTTTGTTTTAAATGTTTTATGCTTTTTGATAAGCTCTTTTTGTCATGGCCTTTGGCTAGTACAATAAACATTAACTTGATTATAATGAGGAAACTTTAGGATGTCCTAATGTTGAGATCAGCCCATGGAATCTACATACATGTCCTCCTTTTTGAAAAACCATTTTTTTTATTTCTAGCTCACAATGTCAAAACACATTTTGGTGCTTTCTGCACCACCATTTGGGACGTCCTCCGGACGTCCCATTTTAAAAAAGGGGCGTCTCTTATAGACGCCCCTGGGCCTAGTACGGACTCCGTCCATACAAGATGGCGCCGGCCCTTCTACATGGCCGGCGCCATCTTTGCGTATCGGACGCTGAGCGTCCGTACGCGTCGCGCCACTTGTGACGTAGCGAGCGCGCCCCTGGCGCCTCGCTACGTCGCAAACGCGACGGAAAAAGAAGCTCCATTTTGGAGCTTCTTTTTCGGTCCGCGCGGGAGTCGGGCCGTGTGAAGGCTCCGGCTCCCCCGCGGACCTACTGGCGGCGGCCTGTACCCCGCCACAGGGAAGAAAAATATTGGCCTGTATACTTCCTGGGTCTTTTAATGTTGTTGTGTGCTTTAAGTTGTTTCCATCTTATGGCAACCCAGGGGGAAATGTATCATGGGGTTTGCCTGGCAAGATTTGTTCAGAGGGAATTTGCCATTGCCTTTCTCTGAGGTTGAGAGCATGTGGCTTGTTTAAAGCCACCCAGTGGGTTTCCTGGTTGGGTGGGGAATCGAATCCTGGTTTCCAGAGACATAGTCCAACACTCAGACCACTACATCATGCTTTTAACATACAGTTGGATTAAATGTATTGTATCATTGTGTAAATGAAATCCTCCTTTACACTCTTACATTTGGAATACTCAATATAGGATTCTTAGGCCTGGTACATACCTCCCCAAAAATCTGGGCTGGAGATGTCAATTTTTTCTTGCAGAGGGATACCGCAGCAACCAAACTGTGCAGCATCCCTCCGCTCCATAAAGAACCCAGAAAAAAATGTGTTCTTCTTGGGACTCCACACACATGTCACAAGTGCGCCACTACCGCAGGTGTGACATAAGCGACATCTATATGCTGCACGTCACTTATGTCACTATGGCGGCTCCCATATGGACGGAAGGCTGCCATGATGCCAGCGCCTATACATGTGGTTGCTGCATGCTCCAGAACCCTAGAATTGGTTGAAGGACAGCGCTTCCTGCCCATCTGCCCCAGGCCTTAGAAATAAGCTGAAGCACTAAAAAACGTATCACAATCCATATGTTTGTGTACTACTTCACAGCTTCATTAAAAGCATGTGGCTATAAGAAATCTGGAAGAAACTGTTTACTATTCATAGCGATCTCTTCAAATTAAATAGATCATTTACTGTTTGCAGTTGACTATAATTTTTGTTGTTACAAGATTTAAAATCCAGGATCCAAAGCAGTGATAAACAAGCTGGTATGGGATTACCCCCCACCCCCGAAAGATATTTCTTCACTATACTTCTAGATATTTAGACAACAGATGGTATATAATCAGTTAAAGTCTAATTGCAATCAAGAATGAGTGATGATCATGTTAAAAATTAAATTATCCTCACAGAAGTATCTTGATGTCTTCTTTTTCTGGGAACAGTATTTCTGGCTTGTTAAAGTCCTAAGATTAATCAATGAAGTAGAAAAAAAATTGTTGTTGAAATACAGTATGAGTTTGTTTGAAAGTTCCATCTTCCCAAGCTGTGAGAGAAGTTTTCTATATTGACAGCAGAAATATTGTTTAATATAATAATTACTAAGACTACAAAATTATATCTAGAAGTGTACTGGAGCACCCACAGAGGAAGAATTACAGGGAGTGATTGCAAAATTCCACATTGTGAGTAGGTGTAGAGTAAATAAGAAACAAAGTAAGAAAGAATCTGACAAATTTCAGAGTCCTATATGGCTACTGTTGAAATAAGGTTAAAAAAATTTAGCCATCCACATTGTCATAGGCCTACAATATGTCTATATCTCCATGGCAGACATAGAATAATGCTTCCTGTTCCCCAAGGCTGCTTCTCTATCTATCTGCCTATTTATTTTCTAGGTGTTCTATTGCTGGCAATCTCTTTCTAAAGCAGCTTTCCTTAATTTTTTTTATTAAAATCAACCTGTAGTATACAGTGATATTTTGAGCCATTAAATGCCAGACCTTTCCTCACTTGGCAAGAAAAAACAGATGGCAGATTTGTGACATTCCTTTCTTTCCATAGTGCCTATAAGCAGCTCCATGTGAAGCTTCTCTTTCTATGACCCTTAAACTCTTCAAGAAGTTCAAAGACAGAGTGATGCTGCCTGAGGAAGTAGAGTAACAAAAAAGAAAGGCTAGATGAAATCTAAGATAGAGATAGAGCAAATGCAAGAAAAAGAGGGAAGGAGTAGAAAGAGAGACAGAAGACTATTTCTCCCCCTATAGACCAGGGCAGGGAGAACCTTAGGTCCTCCTAATGTTTTGTAGTACTCCACTCATAATCTCTTTCAGTTAGCTACACTGGCTGAGACCTCAAGGAGTTGGAAAATAAAACATTTGAATCTGACAGTAAAAGTCACTGGCCTACATTATGACCCACTAAGTGACAGAATCCCTTAATTGTGACACAAGAGTTGCTGTGAAAATAAATAAGATCATACATCAGTAAACAGAAAGTACTTGCATTCAGAGTACTTAAGATCCCAGAGCAGCAACATGCAAAACAATAACAAAAGAGGTGGCAGTGGCAAAAGCAAAGAACTACTCCTGAAGGAAAAAAAGAGAGCTCCATATTCTCCTACAATTTGGCCTAAAATTATGTTTTCCTCTACCACTTACAGTAAACTTAAGTTACACTTCTTGCAACCACAGGGAAATTTTGCAGTGAAGAAACATTTCCCTGTCCCAAAAGATGTCTACCTCTCCTTCAGACCACCTTCTGAGATAGAAGGCATGCCTTTAGGCCTGACTTCATGGAATATGGCAACTGTGAGAGAGACAGAATGAGAGAGAGAGACACTTTTACTAGTGTTGGGGCAAACAATTTTTTTTCTTCTCTCCCATCGAGAACTAAATGCAAATTTTTTTTTAAAAAAAATTCTTTTCACAAGGTTATTTTTTTCTCTCTTCCTGTCGAGAAGTATTTCTCACAGATTTCTCGAATGAAAATAAAAGACAAGGGAGGTGAACATTTACACTAATTACCTGGCATTTCAAACTCAGGCGGGGTACATACCGCCACTTTGCGGCGCTCTGCCGCCGCCACCGGTAGGTCCGCGGGGGAGCCGGAGCCTCCACACGGCGCAACTCCCGCGTGGACCAAAAAAGAAGCTCCAAAATGGAGCTTCTTTTTCCGTCACGTTTGTGACGTAGCGAGGCGCAAGGGGCGCACTCGCTACGTCACAAAGGACGCGACGCGTACAGACGCTCAGCGTCCGATACGCAAAGATGGCGTCGGCCATGTAAGGGCCGGCGCCATCTTGTACGGACGGAGTCCGTACTAGGCCCAGGGGTGTCCTAATAAGAGACGCCCCTTTTAAAATGGGACGTCCCCGGACGTCCCAAATGACAGTGTAGAAAGCCCCTCAGTTAGCATGTCAAAAGGATGTTTGGCAGAGGTTAAAGAACATTCCTTTGCTAGAAAAACCCAATATGAATGGTAGCTTGCTTATGCAAAATACTCAAATCTGGCCATCGAATTAAAAACAAAATTCTTACTCATTGATCGAGAAGTGCTCATAATTTCTTCTCTTTTAAAATCTTGAAATCTTTGAATAACAGATATTCTTCTGTTTACAAATTTTGATGAATATCTGTACATCACTACTTACAGTTGTTAAGGCAGTAGTGTAGATTTCAGAGATGTAAAGGCTGAATGGGTACCAGGATGGAAGAATAGTTAGACTGTTTACAGGGTTTGGAAACAACCCATGCTTCTGTTCGTTACAATACTGAAAAAAGAATGTTGCATACTTGTTGCACTGATAATCACTCTTGTTACTGTCTGTTAAAAGATAAAAAAAAATTTAAAAACTAAAACTTAAAGGAGTCCTGGTGGCACAGGGGTTAAATGCCTGTACTGCAGCCATTCACTCAAAACCACAAGGTTGCAGTTCAAGACCAGCAAAAGGGCCCAAGCTCGACTCAGGCTTGTATCCTTCCGAGGTCGCTAAATGAATACCTAGCCTGCTGGGGGCTAATTAGCTTACTTGCTGTTCACCGCTATGATCTTTGGAATAGTGGTAATAAATAAACAATTATTAATTATTATTATTATTATTATTATTTTATATTATTATTAAATAAAATTAAGTTAAAAACAGGGTTTATTAGAGAGTTCTTAAGCATAAAACATGAAAAAATCCTGTCAAAATGCCTCCAAAATGTCTTAAAATACATTTAAAAATATAACTTTTGACAGTAAATAGAAATGTTACCATGAGACTATTAAAGCAATTTTTCCATACGCATTGTATTATTTTTGAACTGTAACTTCATTATATACTCATAACATCACAAATAACTTGTTACAGGTAACTTAAAATCTATGACACAACAACGGATAATTTATGTTATCTTATCTTATGGGAAGGACTCGGACTCCATGCAATGCCCACTCATGTCTAAAACGAGTTTATGACACAAGTGCATCCATCCAAAATGGTTAAAGTGTTAGTATTCCGGAAAAGCAGCAAATTTGCGAATGATTATCACACAGACAGCACAACAATGGGTTAAAAACATTTCTAATGCAGGAAAGTGGGTAGAGAAAGCAATTGGGTGTCAGTCAGAACAGACAAACCCGTTTGATAGCTTGGAAATAACTTTTTGTGCATGCTCAAACTGTCATTTCCTCAAGTGCATACATACACTTGCTCCAGAAAGAAGAAACCAAAAATACTCTTTGCCCCAGAAGCTGTTTCAAAGAACTGGGTTTCCATTTCACACTCCCATAAAACAACCCCCCCCACACACACACACATATTAAGAAAGGAGTACGTGCTAAGATGCTAATGAAAGAGGTCACTTGCCAAACAGAGGAGGCAGACATCTGGAGGAATGTCACAAAGAGAAGTAAGCCAAAAGGATTGTTCGGGGAGCTTGCAGCTAGAGAATCGATTCGAAGCTCTTTCCCATATCAAGGAGGATGAAGAAGAGCACATGGACGGACTTCAGGGACAGCAGGGAGCTGAGAGTCCCACCCGAGAGAACATCGCTGCTAAGCCTCAGAGGAGGCGTGTGGTCGTATGGGGGACTCCTTGCTGAGGGTACAGAAGCAGATTTGTAGGCCTGACAAGATGTCCGAGAGGTGTGTTGTCTTCCAGGTGCAAAGATCGGGGATGTGACAGAGAGGCTGACAAGACTGGTGAAGCCTACTGACAAATACCCCTTCCTTTTGGTCCACGTGGGAACTAATGATCTGCAAGACACAGCCTTCAGAACATCAAAAGGGATTACGAGGCGCTTGGTAGGAAGCTGAAAGGAATGGTAGTACAGGTTGTCATCTCGTCTCTTCTGCCAGTTGAAGGGCAGGGTCCAGAAAGGAGAGGAAATAGCGGATGTGAACAACTGGCTTCGCAGATGGTGCCACCGAGAAGTTTGGATTCTCGATCATGGGCTGTGGTTCCATGAGGAGGGACTCTTGCAACAGACGGGTTGCATCTCACGCCAGTTGGAAGAAATGTTTTTGCCAATAGTCTCAAGAACTTGATCAGGAGGGCTTAACTGAGTTCCGAGGGGAAGGGAGACAATATAAGGAGGCGAAAGGGATGGCGAAAATAGTCAAACTGACATAGAGAAACAAGGCAAACAGTGCAAGGACCCAACATGGGAGGCAAAAAAGGCACAGGCAGCAGTAAAAGGGAACCAAGGTCTGCGATGTCTCTACACTAATGCACAGAGCATGGGAAATAAGCAAGGTGAACTCGAACTCCTAGTACAACAAAGCAAATGATATAATAGGCATCACTGAAACCTGGTGGGATGAGTCTCAGGATGGGAATGTGGAAATAGAGGGGTATAAACCTTATTAAGAAAATAGGCTAAACAGAAAGGAGGAGGAATAGCACTATATGTCAGAGATATTTACACCAGTGAGAGATGCCAGGACATCAAATACTGGAAGCCAGGTGGAGAGCATCTGGATAAGAATCAAAGGGGAGGGAAACAACAAGGATGTTACGGTGGGAGTCTACTACAGACCCCCAAGCCGACGGAGGAATTGGATGATATCTTTCAGAACAGATGACCACACAGTCAGAAAAGAGAGATGTAGTAGTGATGGGCGACTTCAACTATTCTGAATATTGCTGGAAGTCAAACTCAGCAAAATCCTCAAGGCCTAACAAATCCTCATTGCCTGGAACAATTCATGGTCCAAAAGGTGGAAGAGCAACAAGGGGGTCAGCTATTTTAGATCTGATCCTAACCAACAAGGATGACTTGGTTAATGGGGTGCAAGTAGTGGGATCATTAGGTGGAAGTGACCGGTTCCCTGGATTTGTAATACAGTGGAAAGGAGAAGCCAGGCATAGTCAGACACGCATCCTAGACTTGAGAGAGCGGATTCAGTAACTTAGAGAAGTATTGAGGGCGATTCCATGGTCAGAAACTAAAAGATAAAGGAGTTCAGGACGGATGGGAGTTTCTCAAAGAGAGATACTGAAGGCACAATTTCAAACAGTTCCAGTGAGAAAGAAAAACGGGAGGTGTCTCAAGAAACCAGGATGGATGACTAAGGAACTTTCAACTGAGCTGAGTTGGAAACGGAACATGTATAAGAAATGGAAAAAGGGGGAAATCACAAAAAAGGAATTCAAGAAATAGCAGGCAGGTGTAGGGGTAAAGTCAAAAAGCTAAAGCGCAGAATGAACTCAGGCTTGCTAGAGAGGTTAGAACAATAAAAAGGGCTTTTTTTGGATATGTCCGCAGCAAAAGGAAGAAAAGGAAACGGTAGGGCCACTCCGTGGAGAAGATGGCAAAATGCTAACAGAAGACAGAGAAAGGCAGAATTACTCAACACCTTCTTTGCCTCAGTCTTCTCAGAAAAGGCAAAGGGTGCTCAACCTGAGGAAATGGAGCAGAGGACAGAATAGAGGAATTTCAGCTCAGAATAAGTAAAGAGATAGTAGAGGAACACCTTATAATCTAAATGAATTTAAGTCTCGGGACAGATGAACTCCATCCAAGGGTATAAAAGAACTGGCAAATTGTAATACGGAGCAATTGGCAATAATCTTTGAAAACTCCTGCAAAAAAGGAGAGATCCCAGCAGACGTGGCGGAGGCAAACGTTGTCCCCATCTTCAAAAGGGGAAAAAAGAGGATCCCAACAATTATCGTCCAGTTAGTCTGACACACCAGGAAAGATTCTGGAGCAGATAATTAACAGAGAGTCTGTGAACATCTAGAAGGCATGCCATAATCACAAAAAGTCAACATGGGTTTCAGAGAAACAAGTCATGCCAGACAAACCTAATCTCCTTCTTGATAAAATTACCAGCTTGGTGAATGAAGGGAATGCTGGTTGATGTAGTATCTTGATTCAGTAGCCTTTGACAAGGTTCCCCATGACATTCTTGCAAACAAGCTTGAAAATGTGGGCTAGACAAAGGAACTGTTACATGGACTGTAATTGGTTGACCGGCCGAACCCAAGGGGTGCTCAACAATGCTCCTTTTCATCCTGGAGAAAAGTGACCAGTGGGGTCCCACAGGGCTCTGTCCTGGGCCCAGTGCTATTCAACATCTTTACAATGACCTGGATGACAGAATTGGAAGCATATTATCAAATTTGCAGATGACACCAAATTAGGGGGAAAGCTAATACCCCAGAGGACAGGATCAAGATTCAAAATGACCTGAATAGACTAGAAAGCTGGGCCAAAGCAACAAAATGAAATTCAACACGGAGAAATGTAAGGTATTGCACTTAGGGCGGAAAAAAATACACACAGATATAGGATGGGTAACACCTGGCTGAATGAAACTACGTGTGAAAGGGATCTAGGAGTCCAAGTAGACTACAGGTTGAACATGAGTGAACAGTGTGGATGCGGCAGCTAAAAAGGCCAATGCTATTTATGCTGCATCAATAGAAGTATAGTGTCTAGATCAAGAGAGAAATAGTGCCACTGTATTCTGCTCTGGTCAGGCCCCCACTAGAATATTGTGTCCAGTTCTGGGCACCACAATTCAGAAAGGACATTGAGAAACTGGAGCGTGTCCAAAGGAGGGCGACAAAAATGGTGAAGGGTCTTTAAACCATGCCCTATGAGGAACAACTTAGGGAGCTGGGGATGTTTAGCCGGAGAAAAGAAGGTTAAGAGGCGATATGATAGCCCTGTTTAAATATTTGAAAGGATGTCATGTTGAAGAGGGAGCAAGCGTGTTTTCTGCTGCTCCAAAAACAGGACCCGGAGCAATGGATGCAAGCTCCAGGAAAAGATTCCATCTGAACATTAGGAGGAACTTCCTGACAGAAGGGCTGTTCACAGTGGAATGCACTTCCTCGGAAGGTGATAGAGTCTCCTTCCTTGGAGGTCTTTAAACAGAGCTGGATGGCCATCTGTCAGGATGCTTTGATTTGGATTTCCCTGCATGGCAGGGGGTTGACTGGATGGCCCTAGGGTCTCTTCCAACCACGATTCTATGATTCTATTGATCTATGTGGCTGCTTCCATAAACCTGCCTGATTTCAGTGAGTGTTGAAATTCTCAATACCCTCCTTTTCCAGGAAATCCAAAACGTCTCTCTCTCTCACTCTTGCTATGTCTCTGCCTTCTCCCACCAGCTGTTTCCTTTCAGAAGCTGCAGGAGAGGATGAGATCAGCCACGCGAGGGAAAGAAGTGTGTGTGTCCCTTTAAGAACAAAGCTGCCTTCTTCTCCTTGCACACACAAAGGAACATGGGAAATCTGGGAACAGGGAGAATCCTGCAGATGGTTTTCAGAGTACAACAATTGCACAAACACGCTAATTTGTGAATTAACTGGAAATGAAAACACAGTATTTTTCCAAAAATGCCTATTCTCTGATTCACATCACTTTCTGTTTGGATTCTAAGCTGTTTGTGCACGGGTGGTATCTGATAACCAATTGCAAAATTGTGCCTAATGCCCTGAATAACCCCAGGTTCTGACCAGTTTAAACCGTCCAGTTTTCCTCGTGTGATAAACTCCAGACAACTTCATATTCCCTACATTTTTGGATGACCATAATCCATGCCTGTAACAAGATATCCCTGGGAAAAGGGCGTGCCAGATCTCATGTGGCATAAAATCTTGTAAGAGCTTGTCCAGCTCAGGCCTTCAGGATTCCTGTTCGGCTGCTTAATGGTGGATGTTGTTTGCACTTTCTAATGTGGATACAAATAAGGTTTCTCAATGCAGCCTCAATGCGTTCACTCCTTGTGTGTATTTGTTGTTGTTCTCCATCTTGGGGAGAGGTGGCTAATTAAGAGAAGAGAGAGAGTTTTATTTTGTATTCCTTAATTTCTGACTTGTTAAATGTTGCTCTAATTGGTTCTTTTTTTAAAAAAAAAGTCCTCTCTTGATAGGGCTACACACCCCTCCGCTTTTTCCTTGCACATATTTGCTCCTTTTGGGGGTCTGCCAAACCTGCTCCTCCATCTTTCCTGGATGGTTGAATATTGGTTGGGGCCAGAATTTTCAGAGATGTGTCTTGTTGTCCCTCTTGCACTGCCTAGGCTGAGGAAGGTGTTGATTTTTGTAGGCTTCTAGATTTGGCAGGCTCCCTCCAAAAGCAAATTTTAAAAAATCAATTGTCTACAGAACCGGCCAACTATAGGCAGAAAGAAAATTTCAAGTGAACATTCTACATGTGACACACAAGAGAGGAGCTCTTCCTCCACATCACAGTCAAATGAGTCTCACTTTTTGAGATACATTGTTGTGTGCCTTCAAGTCATTTTTGACTTATGGATACCCTAGAGTGACCTTATCATGAGGTTTTCTTTGCAGCATTTGTTCAGAGGTAATTTGTCCTTGATTTCCTCTGAGGCTGAGACAGTGTGACTTGCCCAAGGTCACACAGTGGGTTTCCATGGCTGAGCAGGCATTCAAACCTAATCTCCCAATTTAACACTAAAAACACTGCACCAATATCAGAATGGGACTCTTGAATATTAGCATAATTCTGTTCACTCTTTGTTAAAAGATATTTTTTGTAATAGTATCATATACAGTGTCATTGGCAGCTGGTAATCATTACAGTATTACTTATTTATCTTACAGTGGCCCCATTCACACTAAAATATAAGCCAGTCTGGAAAACAGTTTAAAGGGTGTTCATTCATACTCGCATTGATTGTTTGTGACTCAATTTGCAGTGGGGGTGGAGCAAAACCCTCTTAAACTGGTTATTTTGATCTGAGGCGTTTACCACTTCTTTTCAAAAGCACTGTTGTTGTTTTGGGAGGGAGTCGTCAATGGAATCATGCTGTTGATCCCATTCTTAGCATTCAACAGGGAGGAGTTATGCGCAGAGGGGAAGATGTTATGGCGGCCATACAGCCACCCTAGTATGGGGTGTAAAAATCCTTGGCTGCTTCTCGCAGCCCTTTGAAATTTCAAGATCCTGGGCTTACTTTAAAAATTCGTAGTAAAATTTTAAAAAAAAAATAAAAAAATAAAAAATGGGGAATACAATAGGAGAAAGCAGTTTGATGTAGTACAAAGTCAGGGAGGGGGTTATTTTGGGAACATGATGACATATGGATTAAAAAAACCAGCCTGCCAGCTTCTGCACACTGTTGCTTTTCCATGGCTGCTACTGGCGGTTGCATCACCTAAACAGTGTGATGAATATGCATGTCATTTGATTGACATTTAAAAAACCAGCAATGAGTGAACATGTCAGAGATGGAGAACTAATTTTTATTAATTGATTCAAAGGGAAATATGAATGTAAATTGGGTTAAATTGTCATGGGCATCTTTGATCATGGCGAACATAGTCAGAACTTCTATTCAGTGTTGCATCGATGAGATGATTCCAATATCTTCAGTGCAAAAATCTAAGTGAGAATGAGCCCAGTATAAATTATCTCCCAATTTTGCTCTTTAGCTGGAGGCAGCCAATGCCATATAAACAGGATAACATAATTACAGGGTAAAAACTCTTTTAAAACTTTAATTCCCTCTTCCTGATTTTGATCCAGTTAAGCAAAAGGTCTGTCTTTTCTTTGTGATAAGCTTGCCAGCTTTACTTTATGGTTTACTATACAGATGGTCCCAAATAAGACATTTGTTTTTGCTTAGTGTGACATAGACCTGTATGAATATTCTCCAGGTTCTTTGAGAAGCTTTCTAAATTGTGACTGAATAGCGTTAATTGTTCTATAAATTTCCACACTGAAGCTAGAAGGTAGCAATTTTCTGAATTCTCATCAGAACTCTTATCTGCTGTATTATACTTTTCACAAAGACCACCCTGAAACTTACTTTTTGCTGACAACCAACAACTGGTGAAATTTAGATTTTTACTTCTAAAGTGTACCCTTTTGTGTAACCATACCTGTTGATTTGTACCTTCCTAAGACATTTACCCTGAGGTTGCTTTGCATTAATTTATGTGATTTATCTTGCACAATTTAGCAATAATCATTAAAGTTCATTAGATTAGAGAGAGAACACTGACATCTGGATGCATGAGCTAATTTCACTGGTGATGCTTAGAGATTTAATTATGCAAACCTCCCCACTCCTTAACATTCCACACTTCTAATGAACTTCACAGTAGAGCTTGAAAACTCAACTATCACACATCACACATTTTTAATAGTAAAAACCACTAAGTATTTGGGTTTTATGCATACATTTGTGTGAAAGAAAGAGCGAGAGAGTATGCAGTCACACTCACAGACTATTATTAGTCTGAAATGGACCCGGTTCTCCACTTTGGGCCATAGCAACAAGAATTCTGTTGCACAACTACCCAGCATGGCTGTGCAGGGTGCCCTGGTTCACCACCCAATATAGGACATATAGATGCAATACTTTAACTATATAACTGCTTTTTTGGATCAGACCAAGAATCCATCTTCTTTTAATACTTGCTGATCAGCTGCTACTAAGACTGCAGCTTCACTGGAGAATTAATAGTTATGGCTCAATGCTATGGAATTCTGGGATGTATAGTTTTGTGAGATATTTAGCCTTTTCTTCCAGAGAGTTTGGTATCACAATAGACTACTAATTTCATGATTCTATGGAATGGAGCCGTGACAGTTAAATTGATGTCAAATCCCATTAATTCTGCAATGTGGCAGCAGCCTAAGTGTGAACCTGTGCTCAAAAAAAACTTGAAATAATGATGATCCTATTGGCAAAGAAATTGCTAATCCTTATGGATACCACTTTAAGTACTGATACAAACTAGAAGAAGGGGAAATGCCCATCTCTCATCTTTATAATAGGCATTGGCTCTTGTCCCCATAAAATGTCTTCCTAGAACTCTGCAACCACTTTGTTTCCCTCTGAATCAAAATCTGTACAAATGGTTGCTCTTAAACCAACACAGAGCATTGCTTCATCATTGTCAGTTAAAACTGCATAAACAGTAGTCCATTGAGCCCAAAATATAGAAGCAGATCTATACCCTCTATAATTACTAGGTAACACACAACACACACACACACACACACACACACCCCTTTTTCTTATTGACTCTAGTCAATAAGTGATTGTAATATCAGATCATTTTTCATAAAAGTTATAAACAAGACATAACTGTAATCTATGTTCGGTTGTACAATATGTGTATTCCTACAGCAATTAGAAGGTCTTTTGAGGTTCCAGGCAACTTGTCAGTACAGCTTTTAGATTATTACCTGCACTATTCTGGGTGAGAGAAGTTATGCTTCAAAAGTCCAAATGTCTTTAGAGTTAATCTTTTTATTGTGTAAGACTCTGCATGGGATTAATTCCAAGGATCAGATGACCCATCCACCAACCAAGAAACTCCATCAAGCCAGTCTGCTTGCTGGGACCAATCTGGAACAAGAGAAATCTGATACAATACCATACTGTATGTGGTCCCCCTGCCACCTGGAAATGACATTGAGACCTGCATCCCCCAAACAGGTGTCACCCATGCTGTCTACACCCCAAAATCCCAGAAGGGAACCCCCTCCACACACACACACTGGGTTTGACAAGCACACAGGTCCCATCTTCCACAAATTGGATTTGAACCTATCCAAGGAGATTATCACATTAGCTTTGCTGCTGGGATAGACCCAGGATGTAACTTTCTTAAGGCGGATCTTATCGCATTCACCCATCGCCAGGCAGTATGCAGCCTATATGCAACCTGGGCTTCTCTTAGCTTGTCTCTCATCTTTCCAAAACAGGAAAATCCTGTTCTTGAAAAGCTGCAAGAGAAGCCTGGGTTGTATATGGGCTGCATACTGCCTGACAATGGGTGAATGCGATAAGATATGCCTTAAGAAAGTTGCATCCTGGGCCCATTCTGGGGCTATCACAACAGCAAAGTCAATGTGATAATTTCCCAAAAAATGTCACAGTTGTGAGAAGAGATTTTGTTTGTTTGTTTTTTGTAAAGAATAAGACAATACTTCCTAGACTGATGTCTTTAACAATAATTACCAATTTTTGAACTTTGCAAGTGTACATGTAACTGATTTCTTTCTAAAAGTAACTATCAAGCATTGGTATGTGCATGAAATAGTAAAGAAAAAGCTCTCTTGATTTTTAACTGTACAAGAAATGAAATCTCTCAAACTTTTCCTCGTGCCCTTACCAGAAAGAGAAAGAGAGAGAACATGTGAGGTCAATGCACACAGCAATTCATTCTTGCCATGTTAAACAATGATTGTGACATATAAAGGTGTCCAATGTGATCAGGGTGGCATAGATGAATTTTCAAGGAGTCAATATATGGGTGGTCCTGATGCTTGTCATCAGTTATACCAGAAATAATAACCATGTTATTTGTGGCTTTGGCTTATGGAGGAGAAGGAAAGCAGCCAGCCAGGCTTACATATGTCCTAGAGGCAGCAAATGGCAGAAATGGTAGACTAGAGTATGGGAAGTAAGAAAGTCGAGACAGTCCATATTAGATATTGGTAATCTAGGCAGTTCACCAGATATGAAGGAAGCACAGTGGCAAGGTCTCCTAGCCATTCCAGAATCAGTCATGAGAAGCTGATAGTAAGGTAACAAAAGTGAAAACACAAAGTCCATGCTGTATTATTCAAACTATTCCAGAGGTCAAAAATCCAAATACATCTAAGAGCAAGAGAGCACCAAGAAACTGACAGAATGAATTGATGTGTACAACAAAAAAGCCCTCCCCACTTTCCCTTTCCCCTTGTGTATTACTTGTAAACTACTCTGAGTGCTTAGGGCCAACGAATGGAGTAGAAAATGCTCAAACACATTCTATTTATCAAATTACGAGTATATTGTCAGGATGGAAACATTTCTCTCACTGCCAGCACATATTTCAGCATCTTCTTCATTTTACTATATTTAACTTACATGATTTCAAATTTGACATTTAGAAATACTCATCTCCACCCCAAAAGATTAAAAGATGCAGGCCTGTAAAAAAAAAAAAAAAGGAAGCAGATTCCTTGAATAATTTTGTGTTTTTAGTTTGTCCTCAGTTTCTTGATCAACCGCCAAGTTGGTTTTTAACACTCCAATCACTTCCCACCAGAACAGCATCTTCACTCATTTGTGATATTTAGTATTACCTAGATGACATTATGGAAATGCCAGGATACATTATGTAAATGTCAAAATACAACAAATACTTATTACATATCATTGTGTCTAAGTCAAACAATAATTTATCTATAAAATGGTAATTTACAAGATTGAAAAAAAATGTTCCTCTTCAAAAGATATGTTGTTTCGAGCATTTTCATTCAACTCATAAGATTATTGTCTTGTTTAAATATCATCTTGTCTGACAGTACTTGAAGAGCTTGAATGTTGCAGTTTTATGTCCTTTGAATCCAGCACAGCCTTTACATTAGGCCAGTGAAGAGCAATTTCCATACTTGTCTCCTGCCAACCAACCAAACAGTATTTTTTTAAATTAGAAATTTGGTAGCTTTGATGTATTTATTTACAACACTACTTTATCAGTCTGGAAAAAAAACCATGATATAAATTCAGTGCCAAATTTAATTTAGATAAGGAAGTAGAGATTCATTGCATTTCTAACTTTTGCATTATCTACTTTTACTTTAAATTGTTTTGTAATTAAATTAGACTATATCCCTATTTAGAAATTATGCTGGGGGACATGGATGGGATCATATAATTTATATTAGTATGAACAAAGAATGATTAAGTTGAATAGGTACCTTATACTAAATGCATTTATTAGGATAAACTGATTGGCTCAATTATTGAGTCTAAGAAGTGAAACAGACAGTCAAAATAAGCAGGTTCCCAGCTGGCTTTGAGGCAGGGCATTTAGATGACGCATGCCTTGAAGCTGCCCAAAAAGCGCAGCCAAGACACACTACAGGGAGAAAAGCCAGACCAGCAAGGAGCTGGATTTTTCTGCTTCTTCCCGGACAGTGTTCACCATGTATATATAAATACACTAATGCCAGGGCAGCTCTAAAGTAGTGCTCTTTCTAAACCCTAACCCTAATTGTGCATGTAAACACCCCATCACAGGAGTGCATTTAAAAGGGATAGAGCTGCTGTATGCAAGCGGTGAGGGTGGCATTGTCCAAAAGTGAAACCATGACCTGTCATGGAGATGAATACAACATACACAAAATAGACAGTCAAAGAGGAGGCATGGGGTGAAGGGGGGGCTTAAGGGGGCCATAATTGTACCTTGCTGGCATCTGCATGGACACACTTTTGCACTGCTATCCTGTCTTGGTGAAGCGCTGCACATGAGAATGTGTGCATGGTCACAGGGACAGCTATTCAATAGGATGGAAATCACTGGTGGTTCACTCCTGCGAAGGTGCTCAGGGATGGTCGGGAGAACAGTAAAAAAAAAAAAAAGTACCCAGTGGCATGGTTTGTGTGGTCATGACATGCACAGTCCAGCTGCTTTGGGAGTGGGCAGTCCAGTTGGTGGGGTTGCAATGCAGCTTTGGACAAGGCAGGTTCAAGCAACTTTTTCCTACAACTTCAATGAAAAGGATTCAAATTCCTATCAAAGAGTGAGGCTTTGGCCTTCCAAAAATTCTCACATACTGTCAGATGTATCTGTTATCTTATGCTAATTCTGGACAAATGCACTTAGAGTACGTAATCCAACATGGATAGACTTGGAGTCTTCATTTGTGGTACCTCTATTCAAATAGACAGTACTTGGCTCTCATTTTATCTTAAAAAAAAAAAGGGGGTGGCAGTGTTTTGCCAAAAAAATTTCATTAGTTAGAATAGTGTGGCCAATATTGTCTCATCAAGTGCAGTTGGGCCCATACACTCATGCCAAATTGACTTTATGGGGAATCTAGATTTTACAATTGGTAAAAAAAACAAACAATTTTTATGGAAGTTATGGGCCAACAGTGAGACTGTTACCTTAACAATGGGACTGCAGATACTTGGAGTTGATTATGAGTTCTTTCCCTTTTCTGTTTTACAAGACCTATTTAGACTATCTATGGGGCAGTACAGATCACCTCGAAATGATGGACTGGAGTGACCCGTTTTAACTGCGGAGGGATGCCACAGCTGCCAAACCACTCAGCATCCCTCTGCAGTAAAAAGAACCCAGTTCTTCTAGGTTCTTTTTGTGGTGCATTGCGGCACACTCATGACGTACACAATGCACAGTGATGTGCAGATGCTGCTTTGTAAATCAGCAAGTAGATGGAGTTTTAATACTTCTAATGCTTCTTTAACACATATATTTTGGAGTTGTTTCATAATAACTACACTTTGGAAGTAAGTAATCACACAAGTAAATTTCCTTTGGAAAGTTCCTTGATATTCAGGGACATTCATGTTCTTTTGAATTGTTTACTTGTTTCTTGGTAATTAACAAGTGACCAATGGAAGTGAATTTTTGGCACCCTTTTGACTTCTAAAAGATTGATACTTATTTACTAGAAATTGATAGAAGATCCATAAATGCTTGAAGCATTTAAAAGAATGATGTATGGATAACACTTATAAATGGACTTATATTTGGACATGTGGTCAACTGTTATAGAAACATATGACTAATATAGTTGTTTTTCTTCTTTTTCCCCACCCTGCTTTTGTTATACTG
>NC_056524.1:58767108-58797998 GCF_019175285.1 Sceloporus undulatus | reverse complement strand
GAGCATCATTGTATGCATCTAAGATTCCTTTTGAATGTAAAATTATTATTATTATTATTATTATTATTATTATTATTATTATTATTATTATGTTACAAATATATACCTTATCATGAACATTCTCACTGTAGTTTGAATGGTCCAGGCATATGGGAGTAAATAATCTTTGCTTTAAAGATGTGAATATAGTTCCTGACTCTAAAAACCTTCTGAGTAGCGCAGATACAGTATTATCTCTTTCATAATTCCCCTTTATTGCAGACCCCATGATTCAGGAGAAGGTTCATCAAGACTTCTTGTAAGCATAAGTGCAAATTTGGTGTAAACCCCATATGCCACTTGAATGTTAATCGTGTGAATGATTACATGTCACATGTGATTAAAGCTCAAGCAATCTGTGGTTATTCAAAAATAATGTGGATAAAATTTCTTGGGTCTTGAAACTGAATTGTTGCAAAACTGCCATAGAACATTATGGTCTATCTATAATTGAATGAGTAATCTGGTTCTTCTGACTAAGTCATTACCTCCCAAGTGACTATTTAGCAATAGAATAATAAGCACCAGATGCCTCAACAGCAGGCCTTCAATGAGGAGTTTCAACTAGGTCTAGCCAAAGTCATTGCTTATGCATCAGTCTGTCTTAACATTTTTTGCCTGGTGTGTTGGGTGTGCATTTCACATGCAGGGTTAATTACCCTTTTGATCATCCAAAATACAGCATTTTGTCCTAAACAGGGAATATTGATTTCCATTTAAATGATCAACATTTTAGGTTTAGTTAATCTATTAATTTATTTTTCATAAGCAAGACTTTGGCTCATATGGAGTAGTTTTATCATTATTATAATTTAATTTAAGTAAATATCTTAAAGCCATATGGATTCCTTCTCCCAATCATTATTTTGCAATTTAATATCCCTTCTCTTCCTCATCCTCTTCGTCTTATTCCTAAATTAGAAGGATATGATTTCTGTATTTGAATATATACTAGCCTTGATTTCAGAAACACTAATAAAGTATTTATTTATCACTTCATGCCTCAAAGTAAAACTAGTGGAGCAAGCCCATGCATCAGAAGTGAGAAATCAGTTCCTGTGGACAAATCTGAAACTCAGAGCTTTCACAGATGGCCATGCCATTGCTGAGTGGTTCCTCATCTGTTATAAAGTGTTTTGTATTCCAAAAGTTGAAATGCCTGTACTAAAGTTTAGTTACTAGCAGTGAGAGCTTTAAATAAAAATATATTGGTGTTTATAGCCCCACCATTTGAGCCCGAACTGAATTTGGACCTTAGACTAAAAGAACTTCACCATCGTTATTAAAATCTTGGATAGTAATTAAAAGTTTAAATGTATAAGCTTATTGCACGGGGCTTGGGGAACAGGAACGGGGCAGAAAGGAAGGGAATGAAAATGGGGCAGAACAGGAAAAAACATATATTATTGCATGGGAGAATGCCGCTGATGCCCCCAGGAGTCCCCGTTCCATTCCCCATCTGTCCCACAGCAGCTGATTTTGACGTACTGTTCAGAATCGTTCTTCAAAATCAGCTGCTGTGGGATGGATGGGGAATGGATCAAGGACTCCTGGTGGCCTCGGCGGCGTTCTCCCATGTGATAATATCCATTTTTCCCTGTTCCGCCCCATTTTCATTCCCTTCGATTCTGCCCCATTCCCATTTCCCAAGCCTTGTGCGATAAACTTATAAAACTCAGAGTGGATTCATAACCCCAGTGATATGTCATCACAGCAAAGGCACTTAAAAGAGGGTGGGGGAAATTGCCAGGAACCTCCCAAATCTTGCTTTCTGAATCCTCTCCGTTGTCCTGTGAAACACAGTCCTTGTGGGTGTTGTAAGGAATCAAGTTGTCAACTTATCATTTCACCCCATTTCTTGTTGAGTTGCTGGTCTCACCATCCTTCTTAACTGTCTACAGGATTTAGGTCAGCTGGAAATTGTATACCTTTGTTACATCTCTTTCTTTCCCTCCTCCATTCTTTTTCACTGACCTTTCTTTCTAACTTGTTCTGCCAGACCTATCAATGGCACTGGTGTCATTGAATTCATTAAGAGCAGCCAGATATTCCTATACTACCTCTTTACCTATTTTGTGCTGCATCACCTGCTTCATTTTCCCCATACTGAGCATATTTATTAAAAGGTGAAAAATAAAAGTGTAGAACATATCATTAAAGGTCCTTTCCATATTACAAGGCAGTCCCAGACCTGGGTTAGGATCAGCCAGCATCTTTTATCATATTCCCAACAGACATAAGCCTGAGGGCAGGGAACTGTCTAATTAAAAAGATTGTATGTACAGCACTGTGTAAATTTACAGCGCTATATAAATAAAGGTCAATAATAATAATAATAATAATGACAGGACTGAGAGGAGGCCTGCCTGGAAGCTTGAACAGACCAATATGAGACATTACAGATTTTCAGATCACCTGGATCCTTTGCTATTTCTTGTTTGGATTACAGAAACATTGGGCTGCCTTTGAAGTGTGATCAGATGAAATTCCCTTGTTATAACAATTCCACTGGTTACTGGTATGTTTATGTGAACAATTCAAAACTGCTGTTATGACTTGTAAAGTCTCCAGGAAACAGCACAGATGATGCCCAAAATTATCTTGTAGAAATTCACTCAGAACCTACTACAGTAGCATGTCATCCAACATAGACATGTCACCCAACATAGAACATCTGTGGCCAAGCAACATGTTGTCAAGTTGACAAAAGTTGTCCATGAGGAAGAACACATAAACAAGGAAAAGCTACTACAGTTTGTGTTTATCTGAGCCTAATGGAAAAGGTAAGGTTCCTCTCTCCCACTGCTGGGTGCAAATTTCTTTGCATTTCCAAGTCAATTTGCAGTAATGGAATTAAGCTGATGAGAAAGAGGGGAAATGGCAGGAAGAAAGAGAAGTTGGGATATTTTAAAATCAGTTGAAAACCTGGAATAACAGAGTTTAAATTGGGATTGTTTTTGCCAGATTGGAACAGTTGGAGAGTATGTAAATGTTTGAACATCCAGACTGAGGGCTGAATCCAGTAGTACAACCAAACTGTGAAACAGCATCTTCAGAGGGAATGTAACCAAATCCAGTACAGGCTGAATCACTATTTCTTGATCTCCCTCTGAATGACCAGTTAAGATTTTAGGCCAGCATATGTGGTGGGGGAAGAAAAAATCATTTGGGGATATATTTTTTTCTTTACTAGTATACCCATCAACTTCAAATGACTGGTTTCTGGTTCTTACAGTCTTGGAGCTATGGTGGTAATCTACAGACATCTTATCCTTTATTCATACAGATAAATATATAATATTCCTTTCTACAGCATTATTATAGAATATATCTCATTATTATTTTGTACTTGCTTATGATACTTCTTCTGAGATTTCTCCTTTTTCAACAGATCCACAACATTTGGGAACAGAATGAAGGGTCTCTTATCGCCTGTAAGAAGAAAGACTGAAAACAAAGGTTCCTTGCTTCCTGAGCACCAGTGTTTCTGTGTGCCGGAAAGGCACATTTATTTTCATTGGACTTATCACTTCCCATTTTATGAATGCATAATATTTTTGTTCTAATTTCAGCAATTTGAGTTTGTTTCGACACATGGACAAACCCACTTAAAAGACTGCCACTGAGGTTTGAATGTGATCCATATGTTCATATTAGTTTTTAATGAATGTTTTTAGCAGTCTTTTGATGTATTATACCATGTGCAAACTGAAAAGAGAGTGCCAACCACAAGAGGCCAGCCAAATAGTTGGCAGGTTGGCATAAAAATCTTGCCTCTTGATTATATTTCTCTCTTTTCCATTTTTTCTTATTTGGGTATTAAAAAATTAACATAGGATAAAACCCATCTGTTATGATTCCCAAATAAGTTATAGCTTGTGAAAGATATATTGAAGAAGGAACAGGGACTTCACACAAGAAAACACTAATATGTGCATCAACTTCCAACATGGAACATGTAGAGAGAAAGAAAACCATGTGTCACTCATTTTGGAAGTGGCATTTGAAAAAGGAAGAGTGAAGATAGGAGGAAGAAACATCAACAATCTAAGGTACTGTATGTGGATGACACCATACTACTAGTGGAAAACATCATAGACATGGAACAGTTACTAAGGAAGGTCAAAAAACTAAGTTACTAAGGAAGGCCTACTGCTGAACACAAAGAACACAAAAATAATGACCATGGAGAATCTACATAAATTCTACCTAGAAAATAAGGAAACTGAACTGTTAAAGCCTTCCCATGCCTTGGATCAAACATTGATCAGAATGGAAATTGCAGTCAAGAAATAAAAAGACTAGAAATGAGAAAGGCAGCAATGAAAGAACAAGACAAGATCCTAAAGAATAAAGGTATACAAATAAGCAATACATTTAGAATCTTCCAATCCCTTGTATTCCCCATCCCCATCAATGGATGTGAGAGCTGGAAAATGAAGAAAGGGGACAAAAGGAAAATCAACACATTTGAGATGTGGTACTAGAGAAGAGCGCTGAGAATACCATGATCAGCCAAAAAGATAAACAAATGGATCCTTGAACAGATCAAGCCTGCACTTTCCCTGGAAACCAAGATGAATCAATTGAGGCTGTTGTACTTTGGCCACATCCTGAGAAGGTGTGCATCACTGGAAAAGACAATAATGCTAGGGAAGGTGGAAGATAGAAAGAGAGGAAGCCTGCATGCCAGATGAATAGACTCAATTAGGAAGGTCTAAGCAGAGCAGTGAATCTACACGATTCAAGCAGGCAGAAGTTCTTAGATAAATATCATTCACAGGGTCACCATGAGTCAACTTGCGAGCAGTTAACACACACACTCGTTACTACATGGACCAGCCTTCCATTGCCCCTAGTCAACCTTTGTTATTCAATATTAAAAGGGATGTTTAGTCATGTAGCCACAGAAGGGTGCCCCAATGTTAGAAGGTAGTTGTGATGAATTGACTCACAAACCAGCCATCAGAAGCCAGAGACCCTAAGCCAATCTGTGTATTCTCCCCAGAGAAGGAGATTTGGTAGTCTCTGGCTTGGCAGTGCTAGCACATATAGAAGGAATAGACTTGTTGAGTTGGAATCTGCATAATCCCTTCACAAAAAAGTGTGATTGTAGGAAGGAGTGTGCCAGGAAAGCTGGAAATTAAAGGGCACTGCCATCTGTAGATGACACCTTTTTGCTTAGGAAGCTTGCATTTTTCTGTCCATTTTCACACCTCTGGTCATTCTGCTGAGGATAGGGTGACTTGAAGGACTCTCATTCATAGGTTGACTATATGTCAAAGTTGACTTGGTGGCAGTTAACAAGAAATACATGGAATATGCAGCATAGAATTTTCCTAACCAAAATTAACAGGACAGTTCCTGAAAGCAGTGAAGCTCCCCATATGCTTGATAAAATCCACAACAAAAACAAATTGCTGGATTAGAGCGCATGTGCATTGTTTTTGAACAAATCTTCGTGAAATTAGTTGGGAGTGGAATGACTTCAGCCTAGGGGGAGGCTCTCTTACTCAGGCTGATTGGTATTGCTCAGATGTTTGCATATACACTAAGTCAGGGGTGAGGAGAAAATGAATTTCATCTGCTCTCACACCTGTTTGTTCTGATGCCCTTGGGGATGTTTGAAAGACCCTGTGCACTGGAGGGGGGATATTTTAAAGCATATGTTATTAAGCTTTATTTATTTTCAATAACCAAAATAAGTAACACCTTTAAGCCTCTGTCACCGAACCAGCAGGTATCCCTTCTTCTCTGCTTCGGCTGTTTATCTGACACAAACAAGGAAAGCAGATGGCTAAACTTCTGAATGGCATTATTCATTTGTCCATAATAACTCTGTAAAGATCATCATACTGCATCTGCTAGTTTTATTTTTAGAAAGAAAGAAAGGAGAATGTATTTGATGGAAATTGATCTACCAAGCAAATACACTTCTGATCATCTAATACTAACGGCAGCACTTGTTATCTGCCATTATTGGCGAGGAATACATATTCATTACAGTGCATCCATGTAATATGCGGGCACACTATACATGGCTTCCAGCATATGCTGGAAGCTTGTGCACCGCAGCCATGAGCCCCATTGTTTTCAAAGGGGCTCCACCATATGCGGTATTTCCCTTATGCGTGGGAGGAAGGGAGGTCCAGAACGGAGTCCCCAATTAAGGGAACGGTGCACTGTACATACATCCTAGTTATTTCAGTCATCCTAACTTTTCTGCCTTAGGAAGGTTTTCAGCTGATCACTGAAGTATGTGAAATGACAAGGCACTGTAAGGCCGCAGTCCTATATATATATATATATATATATATATATATATATATATATATATATATAGGGCAGTGGTCCCCAAACTTTTTCCGGCTACCACCCCCTTTCGTATTGGAAACCATCACCTTGGAAGCAGCAAATGAGCAGCTGGATGAACAGCAACTGACAAGTTTCTTGCTTATACTGATCTTGCAGCAAAGGCTAGCACAGGCAAGAATCTTTTTGGTCACTGTTTGATTGCATTTACGCCCTGCTCCTGGGAGCAGCAACTAAGTAGCTAGCTAAGCAGCAACTGAGAAGCCTCTCCCCTCTGCCAGTCTTGCAGCAAAGGCCAGTGCGGAAAAGAGTCCTCTTGGTTGCTGCTCAGCCAGCTGCTCAGTTCCTGCTTCTAGGGTAACCAGGTGCAAGGGAGAAGCTTCTCACCAGAAAGGAGGGATTCTCAATCCTTAATTGGGCAAAGAAAGGTGCTGCCAGTGTGTATGTAGGAGCCAATGGATTCCCGACATCATCACCTTATCATGTATTTGTGACATTAGATTATGCACCCAGTTCAGTCCAGTCTCTGCAGCAAGTGGACTTATCTACATGTGTTGTCTCTCTACATATTCATTTCATATTCCACTTCACATTCAGGTGAAGTAAGTTCCAGCTGTCCTAGGTTATTGGTGACTTTGCAACACAAATGAAGTATCACTTCACATTGAACTGTGTACATTTGCATGAGGCTGATGTATTACTTGAATACTTTTACCATCTCAAACATTCTAAAACTTGCTTTACAATTATCTAGGCAACATGGCAGTTTTAAAACTGCTTGATCAGCATCTGCATCAATGGTGTGAATGATGGAAATTAGAGTCCTGGTCTATATGCTTTCTGTGGATTTTCAGGATCACATAGAAATATGTCACAATGTTGAAATCAGTCTAAGAGGCTTTCTCACCTCCTGAAATACTTTGTATGATATATGCAATATATAAATACATTAGTGATCCTATTTTATTTCTGTAATGTTTAAGTCATTGGTCTACTAACTCATTTTATGCTTCCCACCCCAGCTCCACATTCTCTTGGCCCACGTAAGAGATCTGCTTAGCCCATGTATATGCATTACTGTAGCAATGTACAGGCCAATAACACAGAAATTATTGTTATGAATAGTGTAGACTCGAGCTTGTATTGGACTATATAGATTCTGTTGTCTAAACCTTAAAAGACACATTTATAATGTATGTTTACAAAGAAACTGAGTTTGGAAATACAAGTCAATAGATTCTACATACAATAGGCAATACAACCTTAGAAAAACAGGCATATTGACAATAAATGAAATAGGATGTGCTGTTACCAATTTTATTATCCATTAATTCTGATTTGCAGTAATTGTTTCATATTCTAAAAGTATCTGTTTCTCTTATTAGTATGGATGATAGTGGAATTAACCTTGTTCCCGTCTGTAATCTCATAGGAATGATATTCATATCTTTCAATTAAGTAGCACAAGGAATTAAACTGAAAAGATGTAATTAATACTTTATAATATTTGGGAAGGTGACATTCCTACTTTTTCTTGAACATTCTATTTTATATTTGAAGGCCCTGGTAAAATAATTCAGCTTCCCATGGTGGTGGTATTGTGTACTCCCATGAGGCAAGAGGTTACACTAATGGTAGTATTGCTACTGATAGGGTCTCCCAAGGCAGACAGGCTTTCACTGAGGACCCAAGCTGAATATGCCAAACATCTCAACACAATGAGTAGAAGCTACTGGACAACAACAGTTTATGTGGAGGTTCTCTCATAGATAACAGCTGTGGCACTTTTGTTGTTTTAGTTGTCAGCTGTCTTCTAGTTGACTTTGACCCATGGTGAACCTGACTAAGACACCTCCAAACACTTACCAGCTACTGGAGAAGAGAAGAGCATAAATACAAATACTGCTGTCTAATGACACAGTTTTATTTAAGTCAAAGACTACTGATATGTTCACACATTACAGAAAGTCCAAAGCTGCAAAGATTTGTCATTAAACATCAAAGTCAGAATAACTGATTTCATATATTTCAATTGCCATCCAGAAGTGTGAAAGCTGGGCAATAAGGAAAGAAGATAAGAAGCAAGTCAGTCATGCTGGAGCAGGCTTCTGTGGATATTATGGACCTTCAGATAGACAAATAAATGGGTCTTAGGACAAATTAAGTCTGAACTCTCATTAGAAGTCAGAATGTCTAAACTATAAGGGTATCATACTTTGGATATACCATAAGATGTCATGAGTCTTTGGAAAAGATGTGAAGCTTGGCAAAGCGGAAGGCAAGAAAAGAAAAATATACACTACAGATGGATTAATTCAATAAAGGAAGCAATGAACCTTAGTTTTCAAGACCAGAGCAGGCCTGTTGATGTTTGGGACCATTCATATGATCAATGTAAGTAGAAGCCAACTTAAGCCCAAAGCAGACAGGCCAAGTAAAGTAGCTTCTGGCCACTTCAGGAGCATTACTTTTAAATTATGCACACCCCAAAAGCCACCCCAAAGCTGCCTAAGACAGCCCGAAGCCACCAGCAAAAGTAGCAGATTTAATCCACTCCTACCAGCAGCTCATTTGGGGCTGTGGCAGTGGCTGTGTACTCACTGCAGTCTCAGAGCAATAGCAGTCAGAACAGCTAGAGATTGCTTCAGCCCCGTTTGGCAAATAATAATGATATTATTAATACCAATACCAATTAGTATAATTAGTATAATTACTAATTACAATTAGTATAATTAATATTAATTGCTAATACCAATTTAAATGGTATTAATCTGGAATGGCAGTAACATTGATCTGGTAGGTGAGGAACAGCACCCTTTCTCCTAAGAGCATTAAAACAGGAAAACTGAATGGCCCCATTTACAAGCACAACTGAGAATTCGAGAGAATGCACTAGGAGTAAACAGCTGTTAATAGTCAGTCCAGACACATGCATTGTAAAGTTGCAACTGCCGAACAAACAAAAGCACCTGCTATCCACTACTTTTGAAAATTCTAAGAATTATTCATATGTTATGAATTATTGGTAGAGGCTCCTTTTTGAATAGTTGTGGTTGATTTCAGTGATTTTTCAAGAATTTCCTCCTGCAACCTTGTGAGTGTATTTCCAAAGAAAAATATGCATACAATTTGGGCAAGTTTACCCTTGAAGACTTTTTTCTTGTTATATAGATTAGTTAAGAAGTAATCGCCAGTGTAGCGTAGGGAACCGAACATTCAACTATGATTCTACAGGGTAAAGTTAAAATCCATGATCAGCCATGGAAACCCATTGGATGACCTTGGGCATGTCTCTCAGGCTCAGAGGAGGGAAAAGGCAATCCCCATCTGAAGAAATTTTGCCAAGAAAAGCCTATGATATGGTCACGTTGAAATCACCAAAAGTTAGAAATGACTTGAAGGCACACAACAACTGATTTCAGGATGGTCATAGGGTAGACTTGACTCCTCCCTCTCTCTCTCTCAAGTATTAATTGAGTTCTGGTGTGAAAGCAAGACTTAGAAATAATACTTAACAAGCAATGCTTTACAAATAATGAGATTATATGAAACACATTACAATTAACAATACTGCATGGAGTGTTAATTTGGAGGCAAGAATGATATAATAAAATTCATTTTGTGAAGTAACATGATGATGGGTAACGTTTTTAGTTCTGTGTAGCAAGTAAAGTGGAGGGCATTGTGAAGTTTGTTTTTTAAAGACCTTTAAGATATTTTAGACTTTTTTCGTCAACTGTAAAATAACAAGCAGCACTATTAATGTGGTGAGCAACAAAGAATATCAAGTAATGGAGAAAATCAGGTAATAAATAATGTTTTAGAAATAATTTTTAAAACTGTGAATGTATATATTGGGCTCATTCCCACTGCAGTTTGCTCCGAAGCAGGATCCAAAGCAAATGACTCTCATTCCCATTTGAAATCACTTCTGATCCTCACTGGATCAATTCCGGGAGGAAAGCAGCAGGGCAAACACAAATAACCCGCAGTTACTTGATAGTACAGTTTTTGCAGTACTTTTTGTAAGAATAAATTGTGAAGTGAGGCAAATAAGTGGCCAGCTCAGAATCGATTCTGAGGGGAGGGGGAAATGGCAGAGGGGTGTTTACCATCTCTCATCTGTTTTTGACAGCTCCACAATTCCCCCTCCCCGTCAGTACTGCCTTTGTACTTTTTTTAAAGTACTTGCACTTGTCTTTGCAAGTAGTTGCAAAAGCACTCAATTTATTGATCTATTTAAAAAAAAAAAAAGACACCCCCCCCTTCATGCTCGTTCCTTGGCACCCACTCAGGTACAACAGGCTATACACACCCTCTTCCCAATCCCGCCCTTCTCCTTCTCCTCCTCCTCCTGGATCCCTCGATCCTTGCCTTGCTGCCACTGCTGTCATTTGCACGGTGCTTGTCAAGCATCCGGCGCTGCTGCTGTGCCACCACTGCCTTTTGCCTAGTGCTTGCCGGGCTTCCGGTGCTGCTTCTGCACCTGCTGCTGCACTACTGTTGCCGGATCAGAATGCAGGTTATTCCACCAGTGTGAATGGCCCCATTGGTAGCAAGTTATGCATGAAGTGTTGTTTGAAGTGTGTGCTAGCACTGAAATCTTGAAAGGAGACAAAGAGCTAACTTTGCCCTCTGAAAGCAATCTTATGAGACTAGAAATACCTAGACATCTGATGCTGTGATCTTACACTCATCGTATACATATGTATAAATAAATTTTACATAAAAGAAAAATAAGTCTCCAGTAACCTTGCTTCCAAGAAAACTGAACCAGACTAAGCTCTGGGCCCATGAAACTTGTTGCCACTCAGAAGTGGGGTACATGCAGATAAAGTGTTGAAATCCCTAGTCTTTCAAGCCATGAATTCTGATCTCTTTATAACTGTTATCAAAAGTTTTCTCACTTTCAGAATTATTCCTGTGAGAGACAGTTTCCCAATCCATGAATTTAACACTCAGCTGATCCTTTTCAGAGATGCAGCATGGCAGAATGGGCTGTTCATTTCAAGTTGAAAGAATTTCTTCATCATGGTTTCTCCTACATGCAATATTTTTTACATCACACGTTTATTATTTTCCACTTCCTAATCAATTTGCATTTTAAAAGCAAGTCAAACAAAAATACACAATTTTGACAGTTTTCTACCAATATAGACATATATAGGTGTATAGAATTTAAAGACACAGATGTGTTAGTCTGAAATATCAGTATGCAAAGGGATCTTGTAGCTTTGTTGTAGCACCTTTGTTGTGCTAGAAGATCCCTTTTCATATATGTGCATAATTTTTCTAAGACATCATTCCTTAGACGTGCATTTGCAGACAAACAGTATTTCTTAGAATCATAGAATCATTGAATCATAGAGGAAGAGACCACAAAGGCCATCTAGTCCAACCCCCTGCCATGCAGGAAATCACAATCAAAGCATCCCCAACAGATGGCCATCCAGCCTCTGCTTGAAGACCTCCAAGGAAGGAGACTCCACTACACTCCGAGGGAGTGTGTTCCACTGTTGAACAGCCCTTAAATAAATAATAAAATAAAATATTTATTTCTAGCCCGCCTTTCCAATTATCAAGGCGGATTACATACGCATGCCAGTACAGCATACCAATACAATATAAGACACAATAAAAACAGCAAAAACTTTACATTAAAAATTGCAGAAGCAATTACAAATTACAAAATCTGGCTAGCTCGAAATACTACAACAAAAACCGTAAGAGAGGGGAGGACTACATCGGGGAGAGCTAGGGAAAAGCCTGTTGAAACAGGTAAGTTTTTAACTCCTTCTTGAACTGGTCAAGAGGGGTGGCTGAGCGGAGCTCACCGGGAAGCGAGTTCCAGAGCTTTGGGGCCGAGATAGAGAAGGCCCTCTGCATTGTCATGGCATATATTGAGTCTGGAACTCTCAAGAGTTGCTTCCCGGCCGATCTGAGAGCACGGAGCGGATTATATGGAGAGACACGGTCCTCCAAGTACCCTGGGCCCAAGCCATTTAGGGCTTTATAGGTGATAACCAACACCTTGTATTGCTTACTGTTAGGAAGCTCCTCCTAATGTTGAATCTCTTTTCCTGCAGTTTGCATCCATTGCTTCAGGTCCTAGTCTCTGGAGCAGCAGAAAACAAGCTTGCTCCCTCCTCAATATGACATCCCTTCAAATATTTAAACAGGGCTATCATATCACCTCTTAACCTTCTCTTCTCCAGGCTAAACATCCCCATCTTTGGACCACTGTGTTTCCTAATGTGCATTTTTCTATGCTGCTTTCTTCAATGTATGCAATAATCTTACCCATATTTATCAAGTGAAATTAAAGAATTATAATGGCACTACCATCCCAAGAGACGAAGAAGCAGGCTTGGGAGACCAGGTATATCAGAACCTCCCTCATGAAACCAGGAGGGCACTGCCATCCAGAGGGACAAAGAAGCAAGCTTGGGAGACCAGGTACATCAGAGCCTTCCCTCTCCCTGAGACCAGAAGAGGGAGGCTTCAACACCACAGTCCTGGAACACCTGAGTCCTCCCCAACAAGAAGACCAGAAGGCCACTGATAATACCGAAGGGGACAAAGTGGGAGGTAGGAAGGGGGAGGTGAGAGGGGAAAACATCTAGGAGTGTAAAAAAGAAAGGGAAAGAAGAATTGAGGGAAGGAACTGAGGGAGGGAATTGAGTAAAGGAAAACATCAAGGAGTGTAAAAAAGGAAAGGAAAGAGAATTGAGGGAGGTAAGAAGAAGATAACAGGCATAAAATATAGGAAGAGCTACAGGCTGCAGCAGTAATGGTGGGTGACACTGAAGTCAGCTCTCACAGTGAGAATAGTAATGTCACCATAGCTGACACTTGTCAGCACTCAACAAAAGGAGACAAAAGGTGTCCCTCCTTGCAAGACCAAGAAACCCCTTTAGGTGAGTCAGCTCAATAACCAACAACTAGAGAGGGGAAGGCCAGACAGAAAACATGTCCAATAAACCAAACATAGTTAGAAGCAACGTTACACATGTAACTGGAACATGAGAAGCTTGAGCCAAGAAAAACCAGACATAGTAAAGAAGGAAATGGAACGGATGAATATAGCAATACTAGGAGTGAGTTAAAATGGACAGGAATGGGTCACTTTGACTCAGAAAACTATACAGTAATCTATTCAGGAAATGAAAAAAGAAGAAATAATGGGATAGTTTTTATACTAAGGAAAGATATAGCTAGAGCACTCAAAGAATATCAGCGTAAACCTCTAAACATCACAATAATCCAGGTATATGCACCAACCACAGATACAGACGAAGAGAAAATTGAGCGATTCTATGATGCAGTCATAGGAAGAAATTGACAACATACCATCACAGGATTTCAAACTAATCATTAGACACTTGAATAGAAACAAAGAAGAATCAAAAACAGTAGGAAGATTTGGATTAGGAACAAAAAACAAAGCAGGAGAGCATCTGATAGAATTCTTTGAGGCCAACAATTATTAATTGCAAATACCTGCTTCATATAACCTGATAGGAGACTATACACCTGGACATCACCACATGGTGAACACAAAAACCAGATAGACTACATAATTGGAAGTAGAAGATGGAGAAGCTCCATCCTTGTGGCCAAAACCAGACCAGGTGCTGAATGTGGCACAGACCACGAACTGCTCATAACAAAAATCAGGGTTAAGCTGGAGAAGAAAGCAAAAATCATCATTTTACCAAAATATGACCTGGATGACATTTCAGATGAATTCAAGGACAGTGTAAGAAACAGATTTGAACTATTTAGTATAATCAACTGGAAAACTGAAGAACTGTGGACAGAAGTCAAAGACATAATTAAAGATAAACAAACAAACAAACAAAAAAAACCCAACACTAAGAGTGGCCAAAAAGAAAGATAAGAAACAATGGATGACAAATGAAATACTTCATGCAGTAAAAAAGAAGAAAGAAAAGAAAGAAAAGCAAAAGCAAAGGAAGATAGGAACAAAGCGAGAAGCATGGACACAACTCTCCAACATCTGCCATGCAGGAATAAGGAGTTATACTACAATGATCAATGCAGAGAAATAGAAGAAAACAATGAAAAGGGAAGAATGAGAGATTTCTATCAAAAGATCCAAGAAATTAAAGCCAAGTTCAAACTGAGGGCAGGGATGCTCTATGGAGAAAAAAAGAACATTATACAGGAACAACAAGAAATAAAAAAGATGCTGGAAGCAATGCACAGAAGAGTTATACAAAAGATATGAGGGAATTAATGATATTTGGAATGAGGAACTATATGAAGATGAACCCCAAATTCTAAGATGTGAAGTGGAATCTGCAATAAAGGAAATGGGAAAAAATTAATCACCAGGAACAGATGATATCCCAATTGAACTGCTATAGTGCCTACAGACAGATGCAACGTTTGTGCTAACTGAAATATGCCAAAAAATATGGAAAACAAAGTGATCACCAACATACATTCCAGTCCACAAGAAAGGAGATACAGAAGACTGCAGCAACTATAGGACAATAGCACTAATCTCACATGCAAGCAAAATCATGCTCAATTCTGCAGCATAGACTCCAAACTTACATGAAAAGAGAAATCCAGAGGTGCAAGCAGGATTCAGAAAAGGAAGGGGCACTAGAGACCACATTGCAAATATGTGATGGCTAGTGGAATGCACCAAACAATTCCAGAAAAGCATTAGCATGTGTTTGATATCTGCCTGTAACGCCCACAAAAAAATAATGTTTGGATTTTTATAGAAGCCATGGTTATACTTCATGCTAATCAGTGGTTCTCTGCCTTGGGTCCTCCAGGCATTTTAGACTTGAGCTCCCAGAATTCCTGATCATTTCGGCAAGTTGGCTGGGACTTCTGGAAAATCCAAAACATTAGGAGAGCCAAAGATTGAGAATCGCTGTGTTGTTGTTGTTATTATTATTATTATTATTATTATTATTATTATTATTATTAACCTTTATTTATAAAGAGCTGTAAATTTACACAGCGCTGTACATACAATCTTTTTAATTGGACGGTTCCCTGCCCTCAGGCTTACAATCTAAAAAGACACGACACAGAAGGAGAAGGGAGTGATGGTGAGGAAGGGGCCTGTCTAGTAAGATAATGCATATAAAATACATAGCAATAGAGAAAATGATTCAATAAAACCGACAACAAAAGAACATCAAATAGCAAGTGACAATTATGCAATGCCTGGGAACACTTCTCTGAACAGGATGGTCTTCAGCTCCGTTTTGAAGCTGGTTAAGGAAGTGATGGCTCTTGCTCGCGGGCGAAGAAGGTTCCAGGAGTGAGGGGCAGCAAGTGAAAAGGGGCGAATCCGAGATGGAGCAGAGGAAATCCTGGGCTGGGACAGCAGACCTTGACTACCAGAACGGAGGGCCCTAGTGGGAAGGTGAGGGGAAATAAGGTCTGATAAGTAGGGAGGAGCCAGCCCATGGAGGGCTTTAAACGTTGACAGCAGGAGCTTATATTGGATGTGGAAAGGAAGGGGGGGCCAGTGAAGGGATGCCAACACAGGAGAGATGTGGTCAGAGCTGTGGGTGGATGTGATAATGCGTGCAGCTGAATGCTGGACAGAAATTAAAGGACGGAGGTGAGAAAGAGGAAGCCCAGGCAGGAGGACGTTACAGTAATCAAGTCGTGAGATCACTAGGGCATGGACCAGGATCTTGGCAGTAGAGGTGGAGAGATATGGTCGGATTTTGGCAATATTGTACAAAAAGAATCTACAAGCCTTGGCTGTGGTCTGGATCTGAGGGATACATGACAGAGAAGAATCAAAGATAAAACCAAGACTGCAGGCTTGCTGGACTGGTTGAATAGAAATGTTGTCCACAGAGACAGAAAAGGAGTGTTGAAGGGTGGGCTTAGGAGGAAAGACAAGAAGCTCTGTCTTGGACATGTTGAGCTTCAAACGCCAATGGCGCATCCACTGCGAGACAGCTGTGAGACATGATGAAACTTGCTGTTCAAGCCTTGGAGAAAGGTCAGGGGTGGAAAGATACAACTGGGTGTCATCGGCATACAGGTGGTAGGAAAAACCAAAAGAGCTAATGAGTTTACCTAAGGACAGTGTGTAGAGAGAAAACAGAAGGGGACCCAGAACAGAGTCCTGGGGAACTCCAACAGATAAGGGAACAGGAAATGAAGTCTGACCTCCTGCAACCACTGCAAAAGATCTGCCAGACAAATAAGATCAAAACCAGTCGAGAACAGAGTCTGAGAACCCAAGGTCAGAAAGTATATCCACTAGAAGACAGTGATCAACGGTGTCAAAGGCTGCAGACAGATCAAGAAGGATGAGAACAGAGTAAAGGCCATTAGCCTTGGCCTGTAAAAGGTCATTGGAGATCTTAGTGAGAGCTGTCTCTGTGGAATGCCTTGGGCGGAAACCAGACTGAAAGGGATCGAGGATGGAGTTGGCTTCAAGAAACTCAAGACAGCGAGAATAAACAACCCGTTCCAAAACCTTAGAAAGAAAGGGGAGAAGAGAAATTGGACGATAGCTAGACAGAGAGGAGGGGTCAAGAGAAGGTTTTTTCAGAATTGGGGAAATGAGAGCATGTTTGAAGTCCGATGGGAAGGAGCCTGTAGAGAGAGAGAGATTGAAGATATGGAGAAGCGAGGGGAGAAAAGAAGGAGCTATAGAGATTAGAAGACGAGTAGGAATTGGGTCAAGAGAACAAGTTGCAGGTTTGGAAGAGTTCAGAAGTGTAGCGAGTTCATCCAAAGAAGCAGAAGGAAACACAGAAAATTTGTTAGGGGAGGGCAATAGAAAATTATGAGCAGAAGAAGAATCAGGAGAGACTATCTCAGAGTGAATAGTGGTAATCTTAGAGATGAAATAATTAGCAAATTCATTAGGAGAGAATGATGAAGAGACAGGAGGAGTGGGAGGTTTAAGCAAAGTACTAAGTGCTAGTCTTGACTTGTAGGGAAATTTCAACCATCCCTTTTAGAGATGGGAAACACCATTTGATTTCCCATCACCACTACTACTTCTCATATCCACCAGTTCTTCAACTGAGATTTCTCTCTTTTTCTTTGAGAATTACTTAAAAGAGGGCTGGGGCAGATGGCTAGAAAAAAAGTGACTCAATCCTAGGTGTACTGAAAGTGGGTCGAAACCCTGCTGTCCGCATGGTCCAATCTCAAGGTGGGCCAAGCACCTATGGGCTGTCCACACCACACAACATCAAGCCACACTGCATGATTATTTTCTTTTGTCACCTCCCCACCATGCATGCACCCATTGCACAAACACACTGCCCACAACTTCCAATTACATCCCCATTCCTAGCCAGATGACATTCCATTGGGTGCCCACCCCTATCAGTCACAGTCACACATATGATCCACCACCTGTACAATTCATTGGTGTGCCAAGTGATACAATGGCAAAGCACAATCATGGAGGCCCCCATATATGCCCCCTTCACTCACCTTCACCTCATGCTCCCTATTGGACTGTTTGTTTTGTATATTTTGTAATTACATCCATTGCATTATTGGTGATTGTGTTTTCGCTGCAGTCCCTCATGGCCAGGCATGCCATTTCTACATCAGACATGGCAATGGGGGTCTTTTCAGTAACAACAATGACACAGCAAGATAAAGAGCACAGGGTGGGTGGGCTTATAAATGCCAGGATACTAGGGAACTCCACAACAAGGCTGGGGAGATTCATGTTCCATCTGGAAGGATCCAGCCTGATCGTGGACCAGGGGTTTTGGCCTGCATCATCTGAACTGGACAATGTGAGGCCAAGGGCAACACAAGCTGTTAGACTGATGCAGACAGCCCGATAGTCTGTTCTATGCTGGGAAGAGCTCTGCCTTTAAAAATGTGAGAATTATTTTCAGTTTTGTTTTGTTTTGTTTTGTTTTTTGTAAAACAATATACAGTATGTAAAAAAAAATCTCATGTTTTTCATATTTTCAGATTTCAAAAAGACTGAGTACCAGTATAAGAAAAAATATTTTCCTATTCCTAATGGTCTATTTTCTATTTTTCAAATATTTTTCCTACCCTGACTACCAGGTTTTTAAAAAATTGTGCAATGTTTTTATTAGTTTAATATGTGGCACACTTGGAAATGTTTATATTATTAGTTGTATTAAAAATATAATAAATAATAAACAGTGTCAACATAGCAGTTCAATTCACAGGGACAACCCACACACAGTTACCAGTCATTGTAGTACCTTCAGGTTTTTATCCAATGCAGAGAGTCAGGATACATATGTTAGCATGGCTGGGGCCACCACACATGACCTCACTGTCTTTCTTCATGCAGCTGAGATTTCATAGATAGAAATGCCTGAATAGGGTTACTATAAATTATCAAAACTTTGTAATATGTGTGGCTCCATAAACAACCACACACAAGGGCAAAGTAGATGGGCGTGATAGAGTGGCCTCTGGCCACTCCGCCCACAATCTGCTCATGATTGGCCAAGGACCATGACAATCCCATGGCCTGCTCTGAAAGCAGGCCACCACCACGGTCCCAAACAATGTGCTGACAAGAAGCAGACTTTTACTGCTCCTTTTTCTGGTAGCTTCAGGATGCTTTAGGTGCCCTCAGACCAGCTTCCAGCCATGTTGGGGGCATGCATCATCTCCATGCCACATCCCCAAAGTGGCCAGAAGCTGCTCCTTTTGGCCCGTCTGTTTCAGGCCATAGTTTCTATGCTTTTATCCTGTAACTGCCTAGACCAATTATTCTCAAACTCGAGTCCTCCAGGTGTTTTGGGCTTCAGTTCCCAGAAGCTTCAGCCAACTTGATCAATGATCTGTAATTCTGGGAGTTGAAGTCCAAAACACCTGGAGGACCAGGGTTTGGGGATCACTGGCCTAGACAATTCAGATAGTAAGTGCTGCTGATTGTAGTTCCAAGTGAAGCTGTTCTATGATATGTAAAGTCAAATCTATTGTGAGACTACACATTCTACACATACACACACACACACATTTCTCTGTGTGTATGCACAGTTGCTTATGTTCAGTTTGGTAATATATCCTGGTTGTAGGAAGTGGGCTACTCCAAATGAGCAGCAAGCCTTGAACAATATATAAGAATGCCTAAGTTGTCATGCTCCAAGGCATGAGTACAGGGGTGCTGCATTTCAAGCACACAAAACTGTCTGCATTTTTCAGCTGTGAAATATTGGAAGGATTATTATCCAACCTCGTTCTGATTCATACTGGAAAGGTTGCAAAATAAATCAGGTTCTAAGAGTGCTACCATGGAATGAAAATAGAAATTGAAAAGCAAATGTGAACACTTAGTGAAATGCATGCTTTCCTCTTCACTTTTTTTCTAAACAGAAAAAATTATGAAGCTTTACTTACATACAACTTTTTTTAAAGAAACAGCAATAAAACTCTTGTTTACTTATCTCCTTGCAAAAGGTTTGTTAAGAATTTTATTTAGTGAGAGTGCTGAGCACCGTGAACATAACAGGTCTGATGTGAAACTTACTCTAATTTGCAGGGTTAAAAGCTTAATGCTGCGGGTAATGAAAATGCTTCCAAAGATTAACAAGCTGAATTTCACTGAATTAAACCTGAGTTAAATCAGCCAAAGGGTAGCAAACAGACAATCCTTTGAATGTAATTCTTATTTCTCTCACAAAAAAAAACCCTATTTATAATGGGTTAACAACTTTATTCTTTTGTTTTTCACAGAATGGAGATGTTCAGGAATGTTCTACTAACTAGACTTGCAGTGGAATCTCCACTGATACTGGGCTGGTGTCCCACTGTAGAATTAATTCAGTTTGACACTTCTTTAACTATCCATCATATTGAATCCTGGGATTTGTAATTTGTTGTGGTACTAGAGCTTTCTGAAAGAAAAGCTAAATATTTCACAAAACTTCAAATCTCAGAATTCCATTGTACTGAACTATGGCAGTTAAAGTGGTGTCAAACTGCATTAATTGCTGTGGAAGTTGCTGTTTTTGTTTTTGCTCACCCATGTTAGTCCCTGGTTTAGTTATCCTGCCCCTGGATTATCCTGCCCCTGGTGTTCACCTAGGTTGGTCCCAGGTTCAGCACAGGGATGGGCGGGTTTCCATATACCCATCGCCACACCAACCCAGGACTTGGTATGTGAATCAACAGAGTTGTCATCCTCCAAGGTATGAGTATAGGGATTTCACATTTCAAGCACACAAATGTCCGCATTTTTCAGCTGTGAAATATTGGAAGAATTGTTATCCAACCTCGTTCTGATTCTGAGCCCCCCAAATGCCCCATCTGATGTGGGAACAGAATGTCGGGCAGCGGGTGCCCTGTTTCTTCATCAGATGGGGCAACTGGGAGGCTTCTCAAAAGGTCTGCAGTCCAGCAAGGTAAGAAGCATGGGGGGCACTGTCTGAACAGCCCACTTTTGCTGCAGAGTTTCTTAAAAGCAGTATCTTGGACACAATGCATTTTCTGACTACTTTTCAAAGGAATTAGGGAGTGCTTTACAATAATTCAGGCAAGATGTAACCAACACCTGAATCATTGTGACTAGATTGGACATCTCCAATAATGGGTATCTAGGCATACTAGGTTTAACTCCGCAAATTCACCCCTGGCCACTGGCTATTTAAAACTATTGGGGGGGGGGGCTTCTGGTAAGATGTCCAAATGACAACAGCCAGGTAAAAATGCTGTGGCCAGGCTGTACCAACCGCAGCCATTTGCCATGAGAAAATAGAGAGCAAACTCAGCAAAAAGTGTCCCCTCGGGAAAGGGGACCCAGATAGGCTCATGGGGGTTGTTTGCATCCCAGCGTCAGGGAGGAAAGAAGGAGAAGAAGTAGCCCATGCAGACAGGACTGTAAGACTGTGAGCAGACCGCCACTGCTGCATGATGCTGGAAGCAGTTTTGTGACCAGAGAAACTTAATCAATACTGCTTCATTAAACAGCATAGAAGCAAAGGAAAAAATTAATCTTAAGAAAATACATCTGAAAGTAGAAGTTCTTCCTGTTTTCAAAGATTATTGCCAATGGCTCCAAAATTACATTTGCCAGTTTTTTTAATACCCTTGCATGTTCATCTGGTCCTGGGGACTTAAATTCATTTAGATTAACAAGGTATTCCTGTACTATCTCTTTAATTATTCTGTGCTGAAATTCCCCTATTCTGTCCTCTGCTCCATTATCCTCAGGTTGAGCACCCTTTTCCTTTTCTGAGAACACTGAGGCAAAGAAGGTGTTGAATAATTCTGCCTTTTCTCTGTCTGCTGTTAGCATTTTGCCATCTTCTCCATGTAGTGGCCCTACCATTTTCTTCTTCTTCCTTTTGCTGCGGACATATCCAAAAAAGCCCTTTTTATTCTTTTTAACCTCTCTAGCAAGCCTGAGTTCATTCTGCGCTTTAGCTTTTTTGATTTTACCCCTACACATGCCTGCTATTTCTTTGAATTCCTTGTTCGTGATTTCCCCCCTTTTCCATTTCTTATACATGTTCCATTTAAAAGTCAGCTCAGTTGAAAGTTCCTTAGTCATCCATCCTGGTTTCTTGAGACACCTCCGATTTTTCTTTCTCACTGGAACTGTTTAAAATTGTGCCTTCAGTATCTCCCTTTTGAGAAACTCCCATCCGTACTGAACTCCCTTCTCTTTTAGTATTTCTCACCACGGGATCACCCCCAGTACTTCTCTACATTTACTAAAATCCGCTCTCCTAAAGACTAGAATACGTGTCTGACTATTTCTGGATTCTCCTTTTCGCTGTATAACAAATTCCAGGAGAACATGGTCACTTACACTTGCACCCCATTAACCAAGTCATCCTTGTTGGTTAGGATCAGATCTAAAATAGCTGACCCCTTTGTTGCCTCTTCCACCTTTTGGACAATTAAATTGTCTTTGAGGCAAGTGAGGAAATTGCTAGACCTTGAGGATTTGGCTGAGTTTGAATTACAGAAAATATCAGGATAATTGAAGTCACCCATCACTCTCCTTTCTGTGTAGTCATCTGTTCTAGAAAGGTGTCATCCAATTCCTACATCTGACTGGGGGGTCTGTAGTAGACTCCCACCATAACATCCCTCCCCTTTATGTTGAATTCCTTTCTTTTTAATTTTGTTTCTGTATAGCAGACCATAGGTATGTGCTGTGGTTTGGTTCCAGAATCTCCATGGATATCAAAATCTATGGATACTCAAGCCACATTATATACATTATACACATTATATACAGTGCTGTAGCAAAATGGTGTCTCTTATAGAAAATGGCAAAATCAAAGTTTACATTTGAGGTTTGCTTTGTTTGTTTGTTTGTTTGTTTACTTTGGCATATTTTCAAGCCATGAACGATTGAAGTCATGGATGCAGAATGTGTGGACATGGAAGATCAACTGTATTTCTCTCTGCTGACCCCTTTTGTTTTTCAGAAACTACATCCTAGGAAATGGAAGGAAATCATGGAGGGCATTATGAGGGGAGGAATGGGATACAGAAGAGGAGTGTAACAGCATCAGAGTCTCGAACTCCCCAGGGAAGCAAAAGATACTGAACAGTATATTGGCTGAAGTGTCTATTTTTCTCAAATATTTTTGATTGAAAATATTTTCCCACAATTTTTGTCTCTTGGAAATATGTACAGAAGCATACATCCATTAACAAAGCCTCCTTGTTCCTTTCTACAACAACTTTTTTATGCCTGTACAGTCCCCCTCTTTCCTCTTGGTCCTCTATCTAGCTAGCTGGAAGTTTTTTTGTTTAACAGCATCAGCACAGAGACTATTATGAAAGAGGGCTGGAGAAACATATACCATCTGCATTCTCATATTAATCACATTAATGAGGGAATTGCATGCAAACCGATTTGGGAGCACTCCCTACTGCACACCCTTCATTAGCATGATTGGGTTGTTACTGACCCATGTGCTTTCTTCTGCTCTCATTCTTCACCTCTCTGCCCTATGCACTAGCCAATGTAGCATGTGTGTGTGTGTGTGTGGGTGGGTGTTTGTGTCTTTCTTAATGCTATTCTAGAGTTATGCTAACTGGTTGGTTTTATAGTCTATAGTTTTTTTAAAAAATTAAATAAAAAAAATAAGATGGCTATTCTGGAATAGCAAAGAGGGAGGGGATGAGAGAAACAGACACTAGGTCACCACACAATCCTAGAACTGCCTCAGGATAATTTGCTACAGCTGTGGACTAGTATGATTTGGAGATTATTGATGAGTTTTCCCCATCAATGACAAGGTATGGGATAACTATGATTGGAAGATAAGACAGCAATAAGAGGGAAATACCATTGTACAGAAGGTATCACCAAAGGTTATGCAACCTGTATGGTGCTTTAAACGAAACATGGGATAACATCCTAAGTGCCAGGTTGCAACAATGTGTCTATAGTAATCAATGCAATAAAGCTTAAGCCAGTCCTATTGTAGCCATGTGCACCTGCCTACAACAGGCAAAGTAAAAAGCATCCAGAATCCCTTACTGAGCATGTGAGAACAGCAAAGAAGAAGAAGAAGAAGAAGAAGAAGAGGAGGAGGAGGAGGAGGAGGAGGAGGAGAAAAAGGGGTGGGTGGGTAGAGCAGCCTGCTTCTCCAGGTACTCTCCAGCATGTTAAAACATCAATAACTCAGAACTGTATGTTTTGTCACCAAAATAGAAATAATAATTTAAAAGGTGGAACCTGGTGAAAGTAAAAGTCATACCTGGATGCATTTTGGAAATTGCTTTCAAGTGGTCTTTAAAAGATTCAAAATATTTTTTTTGTTTACTTATGCAAGGCTTACCTGGCATGTTGTTTTTCACGTGTGCATATAGTTAGTTTGGAATGAAAAGTAATCCTAGGAACACCTCTACTTTGTTTACTGAAGTATATATGTATATAACTATTTATTATTTATTGTGGGGTATAGTGAATGAGTTTATAGATAGAGGGTTTGTATGTGTGTGTATGTGTGTGTATGTGTGTGTGTGTGTGTGTGTGTGTATTTCTGCTTAAAGAGGTGAACTAGATTAGAATATTTTTGATAATTCATGCAACTATCTCCTTCTTTCCGACAAATAAGGAACAGTAGAAGTAAAAATACAGATGAGATTTTTCAACTTCATTCTCATACAGGGAAGAATCTCCTTCAGCCAAAAAAATCTAGACTAACCTCAGTTATCCACCACATTTCTACTCTTACAGCCTTTAAGAAGGCTCTTAAGATGGATCTCTTCCAGCAGGCCTTCCTTACATAGTTCCTCTCCCCGTTTACTGTGACTTACATTGCTCTGTCCACCAATTCTTCTCTTAAATTTAATGAGAAGAATTAAATTAAAATTAATTAAAATTAAATTCTTGCCTCAAGAAGAAGAACCCTCCCTCCATACTTACTGTCATCATCAGACCTGGGAGGGAGTGAAAAAGACAGGCCCAGTTCCATCAGGACTGGCTGTAAATTCTGAGACTTACATCACTCTCTTTTATCTCACCTTATTTTATTGTATTTTATTTTATTGAATTCTCTGTATTTTTATTGTGTAACCCGCCTGGATTCCTTGTGATTTGGTGGACTATAAATAAATAAATAAATAAATATTATTATCTTAATATAGCCACACTCCTCATTAACCTTTTCTATCTCTAGTCAGTTTTGCTTTCTCTCACACTGAAATATAATGAATTTTGGTAAATTTTGTTCATACATAAATGAAAACAAAGTTTTTTCCACCTCTAATTATGAAACATTCTTATGAACACTGTTAGAGATGCAGAAATCCCCCCCCCATTCATTCTTTCCACATAAATTCCAACATGCCACTCATAGAAAAGCAATTAGATAACTGACAATTCTTTGTAGCCTTTATTGTGGTACACTTAATTTACCACAGGCAGACCTAGAAGGATTCCCTATTTAGTTTATTCCACTCTCCTGACGTGTCATTAGCAACTTTGGCCTCCTACAGGAAGAGTAGCTTGCTTCACATAAATCACTCACTGTTTTCAAGGGGCTCAATATTTTTATTGTCTTTGAGTTTTCTTTGTTTGTGTGAGTTTCTGTCACAGTGATCATGCTCACACAAACCAAAAAAGCATAGGCCTAATCTGAGCCTGATCCTCAGATTTGCTTGAGAGTTTACAAAGCCATTGTTATATATGTACATGAAAAATTGTTATTTTGAAGCTTCAAGTATCTAAATTTTTGAGGGTGCATTTGACCAAACTATCTATTGGAAATGTGTGTTGGATAATATGATGGCATTTTCCAATCCCTATGTCATATATTTCTCTTATAAGTTGTTTTCATGTGTGTTTATTGAGTTGACTGACACAGAGATACTGTTTGTACATGCGTTTTTCCCCCTCTTTTAGTCTGCATCCCCTTTTTATCTGTGTTGGTTTATGAACATAATAAAGATTCTGTTCTAAGGTACTGAACTGGTTCAGCACCCTGTAAAGTTCCTTTAATGAACAAACTGAAAACCAGAATGGATTCACTGCTCCACTGAAACTGGAATCACTAGGGCAGGGGATTGAGAGGGAGGGAGGGAGACTGAGAGAGAGAGATTGTGTGTGTGTGTGTGTGTGTGAGAGAGAGAGAGAGAGAGAGAGAGAGAGAGACTATATTTTTCAATGTTCAAATTCTAACCCAGTGAAAACACCCTTGCCTGGTCATTTAGGTATCATTACAGATCTGAGTCTGATTTGTAAAGAGGTAGTTTCTACCAGTGGTTAAAACTATAATTTATTTTGATGACTCAATGTTCTTATCATTTCTGTCAACACCCACAATTCAGCCACCAGCATCACTCTGTTTAGCACATTAACTAATTAACAATGTTAAAAGAGAAAAGAAATTATCCAGAAAGGTGTGCAATATGTTTCGAAGCAGCAGAGAAAATGAGAGAATGAATTTAAAGTATGTGCACACAAGAAGCTGGCTTGAATCATTTCCTGATTTAATGGGAAACTCTTGTGTCTGAGATGCGATGCAACAAAAGTAATCATACATAATGCAACAAGCTGAAACAGTTATGTCATGCTGAAAAATGTGCCTTGACAATGGATCAAAATGAAGAACATTTTTTTAAAAAGAGTTTTGGACATGAAACTTCACAAGAAATGTTTTCAAGTACTATGTAATTTCACTGAGTTCCCAGAAAAAGCAATTCTTTAAGTACACATTCTCCATTTAATACAGTCCAGGTCTTAGTCTATACTGCTACTGTTTTCTCACATTCAAAATGTTTGAAAGACCCTTTATCATATGTTCCATTTTTCAAGATAAAAGGAGAACATAAACAAAACATATAAGAACAGTTTAGTGCTTGCTTTAGCAACTATCCATATCACTTTGGGACTGGAGAAAAGATTTGATCTGACCTTGAGAAATTACTGGTAGACCAGCCAGTAGACACATGGCAGAAAAAGTGATAACCTTGATTGGGGCCACCTGGTAGTCAAGAAACCCCTTTGGGTGAAAATAATGGCAGTTCTAGGCCTACATCTTCTGGAGGGCCCTCCCAAAGCATGAATTACTCAAAACACCAGGATAGCTAAAGATCTATTTCGAATTGCAGCTTTCTCACCTTCTCCAAAATACAAGGGCAGAGCTTGGGAAATGTATCTTTTTGGACTGTAACAAACAATTCTCCATGAATTATGACAATCCCTGTTGAGAATATTATGAGACTTGTAGCTCCCTTCCCTAAGTCAAAAAATCTTTTCCAAGTTTTTTGGAAAGGAGAGGAAATTCACTGTCTCCAAACTACAGTTGCAGTCATTATAGTATTTCATCCATTTACGGTATACCCCACCTTTCTCCCAATACTGGGACTCAGTTATTTATTTAGTTCATTTATATGCTGCCTTTTTCTCAGAAGGGACCCAAGGCAGATCACAGACTCAAGGTGGCTAACAATATTTCAAAACAGTATGCAAAGGAATCTTGCAGCACCTTTGAGATTCACTGAAAGATAGAAGTTGGTAGTGTGAGCTAGTCTTGAGCCTACATCCTCAGATACATATGGTGGAGTGGAAAGCCCAGGGACCATCTGAGGAAGGACAAACGTCTACAAAAGCTTCTAAGCTACCAACTTCTGTCTTTCAGTGAGTGTCAAAGATGCTAGAAGATCCTTTTGCATACTGATTTTCCAGACTGCTATAGGTTATTGTGAGTTTTTTTTTTTTTTAGTTATGTGGCTGTGATCTGGAAGACTTTATTCCTAATGTTTCACCAGCATCTGTGTCTGGCATCTTCAGAGAATATTGGTATGCAAGTGTGTAGGGTATATATTCTGTGTGGGCCTTGGCTGAGAGGAAGTGATTTACATGTTAATCTGTATGTTGCTCTGTTGTTGAATGGCAAGGCTCAGGGTGTGTGGTGATCCCAGGGGTTCAAGCAGCCACCAGCCACCCTGTGCTTGGCTCTTGACCCCCAGAGGATCCCTTAAACTTTCTCTTCTAGGGTCTCTTAGGTCTCCATTCCTGCCTCCTGCTGAGCGGAATGAGACCCCTTGAGATCCTCTATCTCTAGCTGCCACCACCCAGTGAATTTTAACAAACGATTTCTTCCTCCTTAGCACACACTGGGACTTGCTAGGGATTTCTAGTTCCTTTCCTTGCTAACTTACACAATTAGCCACTGAGCTAAGGCGCATGTACAGGAGCAGCACAGTAGACACCTTTAAAGAAAGATATTTATTTTAAAGAAATAGAATAGAATAAGAAGATATCATTGATGCAAAGCCTCCTTGCCTTGCAGGTACAGAAAGCATAGTTACAAGATGTTAATTTCAGGCAAGCTATTAGATAAACAAAACAAAAGCCTAAGCACACTAGCTAACACATTTTCTAGCTACTCACACAGTGATGGGATTTGCAGTCCTTGTTGAGTTTCGGGAGCAAGGAGCGGCTCCTCATTGCCAGCTCTACCTGCAACCGTGAGTCTGCGCATTGCAGCTGGTTCCCAAACAAACACACACAGATGGAGAACAACAGAAGCATATGGTTCCCCCCCAAGCTGGGAAGGGAGAAACAAAGGACCACATGGCGCCCAGGGCCTTTTAAAGGCTTCTCATGGAATGTTCTTGAATCTCGCGGTCCTACTCTCTGATTGGCCAGTTGGGTCTTACATCAGCTATGATGTAGCTGCTCATTAGCATGTGATGTCAGCTCTCATTAGCAAGTACCTCCCACCAGATTAACCCTTTGTGGTTCAGGAGAAGTCCTCAAATGACTGGAGGGCCCAGTCATTACAGGGTGTCTATATAATTAGTGATTCATTGTCTTCTGGGAAACCCCCCTGACCATGTGTGGTTTTCATTTGTGCTTGCTGGGTCTTGATTTTGGTGATTAGGGAGGGTCACTGCACCCTTCTACTAATGTCAGGTAGCAGTACCCACAGTAATGAGGACGGACAAGGTCTTGAGTCAAACAAGCCTATCCCCAGGACATTTATCCATACTCATATTGGTGGTTGGGAAGGAATGGGTACACTGCTTAATTGCAGTCTCAGCCATAAAATATCCAAGCCAGGAAGCCAGAAGCTCAACTGTGTACATGAACACTTTCTTTCCACCCACTCTTTCTCCAAATGTTGCCAATGCAATTAATATTCCAATATCAGAAAAAAATCCTAGTGATGTAATATTGTCTTCCTGCTGATGTATCTACATCCCTGGTGGTGACCTATCATTTCTGTTCCTTTTAAAAGCTCCTCAGCCACATTAGCTCTGACAGGAGGCTTGTTCCCTATATTTATGTAACATTTAAAAAGGAATATAATTATATTTGGTACAGAGGGTTCCCCCCCCTTCAGAAACATCTTTACAATTATAGCATTCCCACAATTCTTTAAGTAGTTAAATAGCTGAGATTGGGCAGAATAGCTGTACTAAATGTTGAAAAGTTCCTCTTCCTAGCAAAAGGAGTGGTAGGGTGCTGTCTACGTGAAATATGCTTGTACGTTAGAAATGTAATGATCAGCTTTGGTAGACAGTAGCAATTTTAAATTGAACCATAGTTTTTTGTGTTAAAAATCTAGTTCCCTTTCTCCAAATGATTTACCTTTGCCATTTAAACAACAATATGCTATGCGAACCATGTTCAGAAATTTTTCAAATAAAATACAAGAATATATTTCCTAGTAGACAGTTTGAGAACAGAAGAGGAAAGAAACTGGGGGAGAGATCCAACATGAGAGAGAGACTAGGGAGGAAGACTGAGTTCACTGATAGGAACCCACTGACATTACCTTCCTGTGTAATTATTATTATTATTATTATTATTATTGTTATTGTTATTATGCTTTATTTATATAGCACTATACATTTGCACAGCACTGTACATACAAACAATAGATAAAATAGATAGATAAACTAGATAAAAGTAAAACTGCCCATGGTATACAATCTAAGTAATAACAGCACAATACATATAAATAATAGTTCTTAGATTGTACCATGCATCATCTGGAGATACTCAACTGTGGAGTGTACTTGTGCAATTAGCTCTAATGCTTCAAAACACTGAGAACTGTGATTGCTGTAAAATAAAAGCTATCTTCTTCAAGTACAAAAAAAAAGAAAAAAAAAAAAAAAAAAAACCAAAGTGACACAGGAACACATAAGGAAATACAAACCCAGTTCTTAACTGGAATGATTAATGTCTTCATTTGAAAAGGATGGGCAATATCTTTATTGTATATAGTGTGGTAGTTTAGCATTGGACTCAAAGAATCATAGAATTGCAGAGTTGGAAGAGACCACAAGGGCCATCCAGTCCAAACCCTTGCCATGCAGCAAATCTCAATCAAAGCATCCCTGACAGATGGCCATCCAGCCTCTGCTTAACAACCTCCAAAGAAGGAGACTCCACTACACTCCAAGGGAGTGTGTTCCACTGTCAAACAGCCCTTACTGTCAGGAAATTCCTCCTAATGTTGAGGTGGAATCTCTTTTCCTGTAGCTTGCATTCATTGTGGGTCCTGTTCTCTGGAGTAGCAGAAAACAAGCTTGTTCCCCCCTCAATGTCCTTTTTGAATTGTGGTGCCCAGAACTGGACACAATATTCCAAGTGGGGCCTGACCAAAGCAGAATATAGTGGCACTATTACCTCTCTTGATCTAGACACTATATTTTTTTTTGCTGCAGCCTAAAATTGCATTGGCCTTTTTATCTGCTGCATCACACTGTTGACTCATGTTCAGTTTGTGGTCTACTTGGACTTCTAGATCCCTTTCACATGTAGTCTCGTTCAGCCAGGTGTCCCCCATCCTATATCTCTGCATTTTATTTTTCCGTACTAAGTGAAGTACCTTACATTTCTCCATGTTGAATTTCATTTTGTTAACTTTGGCCCAGCTTTCTAGTCAATTCAAGTCTTTTGGAATTTTGATCCTGTCCTCTGGAGTATTAGCTATTCATCCTAATTTGGTGTCATCTGCAAATTTGATGAGAATGCCCCCAATTCTGTCATCCAAGTCATTGATAAAGATGTTGAATAACACTGGGCCCAGGACAGAGCCCTGTGGGACCCCACTGGTCACTTCTCTCCAGGA
>NC_056524.1:58648000-58762108 GCF_019175285.1 Sceloporus undulatus | reverse complement strand
GTGATGTCATTTCTTTCTGTTTGCTAGAACACAGAGACAAAACCATGGCCTGTTACAGACAGCCAAAATAAAGCTGCTTTGAGTCACAGTGGAGGTATGGTGTTTGAATGATGCATGTGTCCTAAGAGTCCAGAAGCCACACCAAAGCTGCACTCCAGTCCTTAGGGCTGGAGCGTGGCTTTGGTGCGACTTCTGGACTCTTAGGATGCATGCATCATTGAAACACCATACCTCCACTGTGACTCGAAGCAGCTTTATTTTGGCTGTCTGTAACAGGCCTATGATTCTATGAAATCAATGGCAATAAAACTTCATGGGAATGTAAAACACATACCAGTGGATCCCACAATCCATGTCTTCATGAAAAATAGTGATTCTGACAGAGACATAAAGACTTCTGGCACCTGTATGGAATGATTGAACAAACCCCAGGTGGAGTGGGAGTGAGACCATCACGGGAGAACTGGGGAGAGCAGAGAAAGTGAGTACTGAGGCAAGGTGGAATTAATATATTTTTCAGCTCAGAGAAGGCCAGTAATTTTCACTAGTTTATAGTGTAAAGAGTTGCATATTTATATTGTAAACAAATTTGTACACATATTATCTTACTTTATTTTTATTTTCCCTCAGATATGTCAAACTTTCTTTTCCCAGCATTTATATCTAACTTCCTATTTTTCCAAAGCAGGGTTTTTGGAAAAGCTAGGGGTTTTTTTTAGTTAAATAAAAAAGTAATAGTTGGAGCTATGCCTCAACAAGCAAAGAGAATTGGGCCAGAAACCATGCCCTCCTAGGCTAATTCAAAACATGAGCATGTTCATAGACCCTTCTTTCACATTAACTTCAGCCTCCAGTAAACATAAGAGGGGTGCTAAGTGTTTGGTTTCCTAAAGAGAGAGAACCTCAAGTTTAAATCTACAAGTAAGGCTGTGGGGCAGCACCTCCAAAAGCAAAAGTATCTGACAAAAGCCCTATAATGTTAAACATGAACACATTCTCAGACCCTGCTTTTATTCCAAGTCTCTGACTGTGAAAAATTACCATTCGATCCTCAAACGGGAGAGGTGGGATACAAATATATATTTTATTATTTATTATTTATTATTGATGACAGGCAATTGACACTGTTTCAGAACTGGAAGAAATGTAATAGTTTACTTTCCAGCATAGGTTGTTTATGAGTAGCACAATATTTAGCACAGATTTTGTTAACCTTTCTGAACATGTTTTTGAATCTCCTTTTTGACAGCATGTTTGGGTAACAAGCTAGAAGCAGGTAGTACAGTAAATGGAAAGTAACTTTTACACCTAAGGGTATAAACCTGCCTACAAGTTCAACCATATTTACAAATGAAATCCTGCATACTTGCCTTACTTGGGACTAAGACCATTAAACACAATAAGCTTCCTTTGTACCAAATATGGATCAGTTGGAATGGGCTAATAAAGATTGTTTAATTGCGCAAACAGCTATGCTGCAAATCTGTTCTTTGTATACTTTGGCATGCTTCATTTCAGCTTTGGCACAGCACTAATGATGTACTATGTAGGTGTCCAATGGGATAATGTTGTAGCTGCAGTGGAATTTAAAGTACAAGAAGTGGCTCTTCAAAATGCTCATATTTGGGATTAATCTGCTTGGGAGTGGAGTAATCTGTGATATGAATTTCCTTGTTTGTCAAAGGTCTAGCTTCAAACATTACTTCTTGTTTTGGACCAAAATGTATTTTCTGTTTGAATCAGGCTACTGTGAATCTTTGAAAAGGCTCAGTTAATGATTAATTGATGGGAACAATTCCATGGCGGCAGGGCTACCATTTTGGTATCTACTCCAAAAAGAAATTGTTCAACTCTTTTCCTTTGGACACAGGAATTTTTATAACTCTATTCTTTAAGGTTAAACTTACTGAAGTGTGTGTGTTTTTAGGCAGGATGCACTTTTATAGTACATAATCTGAAGGGCCACTGGTTTTCCATGTCTGTTCCAAAGTGCCAGCAGCTGCAAGTGATGTACTGTAATGTGTCCTTTGCTGGATTCAGAGTAACTAATCTCTGGGAGGCAGGTGTAATAGCAAATGGCAGCTCTACTTGTTTAGAGGCTATATAGAGGCGGTAAATGGAATACACATACAGGTGTCATTGCATGCAGAGGTCTTGTGAACAATACTGAAACATATAGCATATTCCATCAGTTATACTGTATGACTGTGCTTTTGGAAGTGAAACTCTTTGAGAGCTCTCTAAAACTCGCAACAATAAGCTGAAACTCTCCCCTTTCTTCCTCTAGCAACGCCTTAGCTTGCTTCTTGATTATAATTGGATCAGTGATTTGACATGATTATGGAAGCAAATGAAAAACATGCCCACATCCATGCACCTTAAGACTGAAAATGTCTATGCAACAGTAGATTACACTGTGAGAAATTAGATATGTTCCATGGATTTAAAGGCTATTATTATGTTTTTATTTTCAAGTATTACTACTCAGAAAAATCTCCCCTAAATCTCAATTGCAATCATCATTCTATTCTTTGAAACGGATTATTTTCAAAGTTGTAGTGGCTTAAATGCATATCATTCTATTTGGCCAAATTCACTCCTTATGTTAGTTGTGTGCTGTTTTTTGAATTTATACTAGTTTCCTTGGATATATCAGAAACATAAACAGATGTAACAGATCATAATTTCAAGTTACTTTATTTTATTAAGAATGATGTAGGTTATTCCGATAAACATGAGAATGCCAAAATATTATTAGAAGGGAATATCAATTAATGGGAACTTATTTCTTTATGCTGTTCTTTTCTTCATGGTGGTGAAGCTAACCAAGCGGTAAATTAAATACATACAAATATTCATTATTTTAGCTCTGGAGTTTTATCCTGGAAAGAACTTAAAGAGATGACAGTGTTAGTCAGTGTATCCCAGTTAAAGAATTTCAAGTAGAAAATTTTAGCTTAATACCTTGGATGGTTGACATCACTAGTACATAACACTGGGCTGGGTAAACTAATGTTCTGATGCCATAAAAGAATGTTTTCCATGTTCATGAATATTTGACTCATTTCCCTATTTTCTCATGTCAGAAATTCTAAGAAGTTGGAATTGAATTTTTATGTTAAAAAAATCTTACTGTAAAAACCCAAGGTTCCTGTTGGCTGGGCTAACTATGCTTCCTTGGTGGCACTGTGGCAATTGGAAGAAAAAGAAATTGAAAATGTTACAGCAGTAATCAGGGGAAGACAATTAAAGCCAAATGTCCCCAGAGAGAAAGATTTTGGGTCCTGAGTAGCCATGCAAATCTTTAACTCTGTTGTCCTTGATGCAAAGATGACTAAGGCTCAAGACAGACTGGCACTTTGTGCCAGCCTGGGCCTGAACTAGAGTTGCCCGAGGGCTGAGCATTTACACACTCCAAGCTCTACTTGTGGCAACCAGGCACCATCTTGGCATGTGCCCAACCAGATGGGGCACATCATGATGACATCGCTCGTGCACAGCTTCCAAATGGTGCTGCACATGAGGGGCATCATAATGCCATGTTGCGGTCCTTATGGCACCTCTGTAGTACTGGGAATAAGAGCTGCATTTTGCAGCTCCTTTTTTGAGTGGGATGGGGGTGTGGTATCCAGTTTCCATGTCCCCAACCCAGTGCTTCCAGGGGCAACACCAAGCCACCCCATCAGGCTGTCTGTCGAGCCCCTAATTCATGTAATTTTATCCCTACTGTGGAAGAACACAAATAATTCTGTCAGTGTCACCCATTACTTATGCATATTGTTTGTTGTTTGATTTTGTTTTGTTTTTTATTTATATACCGCTATTCCAAAGATCATAGCGGTGAACAGCAAGTAAGCTAATTTGCCCCCAACAGTCTGGGTACTCATTTTAGCGACCTCGGAAGGATGCAAGCCTGAGTCGAGCTTGGGCCCTTTTGCTGGTCTTGAACTCGCAACCTTGTGGTTTCAAGTGAATGGCTGCAGTACAGGCATTTAACCACTGCGCCACCAGGGCAGGACTTTGGGAAAATATTATGCACAGAAATATACCTTTTTTTGCATGTAAACAATGGGGATTTGTCCTTTGCAAATGGAAAAAGAAAGTTTTATAGGAAAAACAAGTTCTTCTTGCAAAATCATTGTTTCCAGAAAGACACGTTTTGTGCAAAAATTCAGGTCTTTTGTCCTTATGGAAATTATTTCCCATGATTTTCATGCAAAAATTCCACAGCTATCTATGCACAGCACGAAAAAAATACCCAAAGAATTTGGGATTTGTGAATATGAGGACAAAATTGCATACGCACATACATAACCATAGTGTGCCTTTTCTCCTTCTCATAAGTTTCCTTGATGTTAGGTGAGGGGGGAAGGGGAATAAAAAAGTGACCATGGCGGGATACAGACCACCCAAAAAGAGTGGTCTCCCGCCGTCCTGGTTTGCTCCGCGAGGGAGCCACAGCGGACAAACCGTGTGGCTCCATCACAGAGCAAAAAGAACCCGCAAAAAGCGGCTTCTTCTTTTGGCACCTTTGTGATGCTGCAGATGCCAATGGCACACTTGCAGCATCACAAAGGCGCCAGGACGTGTGGACGCTACACATCCATCACGTCAAAATGGTGGCACCCATATGTACAGGGCACCGCCATTTTGACGCCCTTGTCACATGCGAGGGGCGAGTTGCATCTGTAGAGCCTTTAAGACTTTAATGACATCATGTTGAAAAAAATTGTTTGCTTAGACAGATATTGTTGTACATTCCTAGTGATTTCAAGTTAAGAACATGTGCAAAATATGTACAGTAACAGCCAGAACACGATACAATAAGATACAGGACCTGGAACAATGAATGCAAGCTACATGAAAATAGGTTCCACCTCAACATTAGGAGGAACTTCCTGACAGTAAGGGCTGTTCGACAGTGGAACACACTCCCTCAGAGGGTAGTGGAGTCTCCTTCCTTGGAGGTCTTTGAACAGAGGCTGGATGGCCATCTGTCAGATACGCGTTGATTGAGAGTTCCTGCATAGCAGGGCATTGCACTGGATGGCCCTTCTGGTCTCTTACAACTCTGTGATTCAAAGAATAAGTGTGCTGTGCATTTTTTGGAAATATTTTTTGCTTCTTATTGGGTAAGTTTGTTTGCAAGTCATACATTTTGTTACCAACTTATGCCATTGCATCTTTTTTTGTAAGATTTGTATATGCAATTGGGTTTTCAAGACAGAATTCACAGGGCACGAGTTTGTTATATAAACTGCTTAGCGCAGTCAACTGTTAGATTCCATTCATGGGTTCACTTTTTTTCTATTTTGGCAAAAAAACAAATTCTGGGAACATTCACTCCATTCCTGGTTCTAAAGCAGTTTATTCCAGTAATGCCTGCTTCCAGGTGGGTTTGTGAAGCTAGTCCTCTGGATTAGCTGCCTTGGAAAACTTCTTCTTATGGACAGCTACAGAGATGGCTTTTCCACCTGCTTCTGCATAACTTTGAAAAGTGCACTACAATTATGTGAGAGATCAATTATGCCACTGTAGTTCTGCTCAATAAATTAGCGAATAAGAGTGAAATTGAGACTGACAGAGGTTTTCACGTGCCTTTTTGATGTGAAGTTTCATAATAGGTCACTTGTTTAAATGGATAAACCCCATAAATTAAGGATGGACAACTATGGTGGTTAATTGGGGCACATTAGCTCCCCCTTTGAGAACTTTGGTGGCCACTTTCCCTTATACCCCATTTAAAAATCAAGTTTTTGCCACAGAAATCTCTCCAAGGGGTGTGGAGACGTTTATGTTGGGGGGGGGATTCCTGGGCCATTTTAGGGCCAAGAGAGGCTTTTATTTATAAACAGGAAGTGATCAGAATTAATTTCTTGTTCACATTCTGTTTTAGTTTGGCCAGTCAGGAGCTTAACGTGGCCAGGAGGGCATAGTGAAAATTGCCTCTAGAAGGAATTGGGGAAAGATGTGGACCTTCAGACCACAAAAAAAACAAAAAAAGAAACAAAAAAACAAAAAAAATAGGTCTGGCGGCTATTTGCAGTATATGGACTGCCTTTTGCCCACTCCTGTTCTAGATCCATTAAATGGTAGTTGCTGAAGATTAATTGTTCTGCTGCTTTCAGGCTTGTTGCTTTTCTGAAGGCATTTGTACGGCAACTACAGAAACAAAAATCTGGATTACACAAACTTTTGATCAGTCCAGCATGACTCTTTCCTCCTATAGATCTCAGAACAGAATAACAAATGAATAAAGCCATCTAATAACCAAATATAACACATATTTAAAACAGCAATAAAAATATTAATAGCAATGAATCTACAAAACTGTCTAAATTGTAACTAAAATGATTATGTTCCTTCACATTCTTCACTAAAATTCTAAAGGAAGATACTATGAGGCTATTCAGCTTTCATAAGATACTAAAACATTTAAACTATGCCACAACTGTCACTCATATTAGGGATGTGGCTGGAAGTTCACTTGCTCGGTTACTTTTCTCACTAGATAATTGTGTGATAACAATGATCATTGCCTCTTATCAGCACAGCTCCAACCATTTAGCTGTGCTGGAGGGAACAAGCTTATCACCTGTTGACTGGTTCCTGTCATCTGATGGTAATCTCTTGTAGTGAATACAAGAATTCACTATATGATGGAGTTAATGAACAGCACCTTAGATAATAACTCTGGCTATGTTAAGGCAAGCCTAAATTTATGGCCATTGGGATATGGCTATTCATAGTCTGGCTTTGTAGAAAGATTTTAGATGCAGTGTGCAAACAGTATTTTTGCCTATACAGCAATAGAGGGGATAGGTGATCTCCAGAAGATACTGGACCACACTTCCTATTCAACCTAACCAGCACAGTCAAAAGTGAAGAATGTTAGGATTTTCATTTGACTTGGCAAGCCACTTTTGTTCAACAAATCATCTATGAAGCCTGTATTTCACAGTCTCCATTTATTCTGGAGGTGGGTAACTGCTTCCCACAGGGTGTCATTGAAGGCTACACCCTTCATCCTTTTTAAAAACTTCATATTTTGTCAAGGTTTTTTTCTTTCTTTCTTTCTAAAATATACTCACCCACCCACACCCTTTGGGGGATTTGATTTTCAGTTGACCTCTGGATTGGGTGGGGGGAGCCACCCTGATCCTTAAGTCAAAGCTAGCATGGGGCAAAATTGCCACTTATTCCTCCTAGAGGGTTATTGGCAATTTTAGCTAAAAAGGAAAATAATTTTAAAAATAAGGGGATGCTTAGGGACTGGAAGAATAGCGTTGGTGCCACATGCAACATTTCCCTACCTATGATTTCATCAGGTTAATGATGGCTGTATCCTGTCCTACTATTAGCTTTCATGATAGACTAGAATAGAAAACAAAGGGACAAAACAGATGGTGAAAATAAACAAGATTCTGGCAGGCTTCAAGGTGGGGCATGTAGACAATGCACACCTTGAAGCTGGCCAGAAAGTGCACCCAACCAAGAGAGAAAAGCTGGACTAAAACAGAAGATTTTTATGCTTCTTCCTGGGAAGTGTGCACATTTGCATGTACATATAAATGCACCAATGCTAGGGTGGCTCTAAAGGGGTCTTTCCAAACCCTAATTGTGCATGTAAATGCCCCATTGCAGGAGAATTTTTTTAAAAGACAGAACTCCCATACTCAAGCAGTGATGGTGGCAATGCCCAAAAGAGAAACTGTGACACCTCTCATGGAGATAAGTAAAACATGCACAAACCAGACAGTCAAAGAGGGGCATGGGGTGAAGGAGGGCATGATTGTACCTTGCCAGCATCTGCATGGGCACACCTCTGCTCCAGTGCCCTGTCTCGGTGAAGCAGTGCACATGTAAATGTGTGCAGGGTCACAGGTGTAGCCATGCAATGGGATGACAATCTCCAGTGGTTCACTCCTGGGAAGATGCACAGGGATGGTGGGGGGAACAGGAAAAAAAGTATCTAGTGACCATGTGGTGTGGTCATGACATGCGCACTCAAGCTGCCTTAGGAGCAGGCAGTGTGGCTGGAGAGGTTTCAATGTGGCTTCAGAAAAGGCAGCATCAGGCTGCTTTTTCCTGCCTGTCTGTTTCACCCCATTGTTGGGTTAAAATGAATTCCATGGGTCTCAGGCAGCTCTCACGCCCAATTCTAAATTTTGGGGATGAACAATTAGGCATTGATGAAGTTGAAGCAGTGTTTTAGGCAGGAAGATGAATTTCCACTCCCCACCCACAAAAGTCTATCCTGAGCCAATTCCACCCCCTAATGGTTACTCAAGGTGCAATTGTCTGATTTGTTGCCAAAAATTGGAGGGCAGGTGAGTTTTCTACAAAAACCCATTTATTGTTTCCCCCTACTCCACAGATGTTGGTTACTACTTATTTAAAGTATGTCTTTCAAGACACATTGAATTGTGTCTGACCAGCATCATAACAACATTTTTAAGGACACTGAATCCTTCTCTGTCTTAGAACAGCAGAAGTGTCTTTGGAGATCAAGAAATGTAATAGTGCCAATGTACTCTGCTTTGGTCAGGCCACACCTGGAATATTGTGTCCAGTTCTGGGCACCACAATTCAAAAAGGACACGGAGAAACTGGAGCATGTCCAAACGAGGGTGACTAAATTGGTGAAGGGTCTGGAAACCATGTCCTATGAGGAACGACTTAGGGAGCTGGGGATGTTTAGCCTGGAGAAAAGAAGGTTAAGAGGTGATATGATAGCCCTGTTTAAGTATTTAAAGGGATGTCGTATTGAGGAGGGAGCAAGCTTGTTTTCTGCTGTTGCAGAGAACAGGACCCAGAGCAATGGATTCAAGCCGCAGGAATAGAGATTCCACCTCAACATTAGGAGGACAGTGAAACACACTCCCTCAGAGTGTGGTGGAGTCTCCTTCCCTGGAGGTCTTTAAGCAGAGGCTGGATGGCCATCTGTCGGGCATGCTTTGATTAAGAGTTCCTGCATGGCAGGGGGTTGGACTGGATGGCCCTTGTTGTCTCTTCCAACTCTACGATTCTATGATTCTATGATTGGATGTGACTCATAGATGGCATATGTGAAAAATCAACTTTTGGGAATCCAGTTTTGGTGATGGTGACAATGATTAGGAGGCTGGGAATGTAAACATATAGATTATATGGGGGAAAATATGGTCCATACGCTCATAGAATTGATTATTTAAGTGTAATGATTTCCACTGATTCTAGTGAAAAAGAAAATTGTTCACCATTATGCTGAATAAATAAATGTTATCACTGCCCAAAATATCCTAAAGAAAAGAGGTTATTATTCCATTCAGTTGTCTAAATTTAGAACAGCACAGACACCAATCTTAAAAGAGAGACCACTCAGGTACATGCTCTCATGTAATATTTTTGCTATTTAAAATATGGCTGCAATTAGATCGACTAGTTGCAAGCTGCTTTATTTTATCAAAACAGATTTTTTTTTTAATAGTGATCTGATCATCGGAATAATTTGTCACAAACAGAAGTGATAGTTGTGTTGCTACTGGGTTTTTTCCCCTGTTGCATCCCACACAGTAGGTTGTATCCCATCTCAGTCACATGAAAGCAATAGGACCTGATTCACTTGTATATGCCTTTAACTTCATTGACACCATTCCATCCCTAAATAGGACTGAATCTGCATGCAGCCCATGGAGTGTGCAGATTTGAAATATGCTAAGTTTCATTTTTTTTCCATGCAATATTTTAAGAGGTGATCATTTGTATAAAAGGCAATACAGTGCACCCACGCCATGTGCAGATATATTTTACGTGGTTTCCAACTTATGCAGAAGCCGCTTGGGGAGGAAAACAATGCACATTCCCCATTATTTCCTATGGGGCTCGAGCATAGGTGGATTTTCCCTTATGCAAGGGGATCCGGAACGAATCCCTTTGAGTAAGGAGATGACCCACTGTACAATACTATTTCAGTCTATGTTCTTAGCCTTGCTATCCAGCTGATTGTGTACAGGGGGTAGAGAAGAGGAAACATGACCATCACCTTGATCTCTTAATTCCACAGCACAACCAGCAGGAGATTTCTTTAGCTGAGTGATTCAAGTGATCTAAGGTTCACTATCTTAAGAAAAGAGAGTGTTATAATGGCTGTCATATATCCTAACTACTGTTATATGATGACTAGCTCTGATAATTGTGGCTTATTGCTTGCAAATATACACACAATGATTCAAAGTGACTGAACGTGATGCTAAAACTTGAATCTGTATTCCAGATACAACCACAATAATCATATCATTTGATACATTTTCCTCATCTAAAGCTCTCTCTGTGTTTATGTTTGTGTGTGTGTGTTTGTATGTATCTCTCTCTGTGTTTGTGGGAGGGAGGGAGGGAGAGAGTCCTTCAGTTTTTTTGAACACTTCATCTTTTCCATTATTGCTTTTCTAATATTTCACCATTTTAAACCTTGTGTTCACTATCTACTGGTTCAAAGAATGATGACTAAATACAATAAAAGGGGGAAAGGATGCTAAAGGGTTAAAACTAAAAACACAAACATGTTTGTGTGTCATGCTAGAAAGTGAACTTATGCAGTTATGATTTAAAATGAAAACAAGCAATGAAATAAAAATTATTCATAGATGGGGAAACAATCAAAGCAAAATTGGCCACAAACTAAAAAAAAAACAAACCTAAACAATAATGGAGATAGAAATAGATTGTTTGGAGGGAGACTACCTTCTGCAGGGCACCTAAAATTTTAGCTCAAGGAAAAAAAGGGATAAAATGGACTGACTAAATGAAACATTTATAGGAATAAATATGATTCCTGAACACCTAGTGCTACTATTCAACTTTAGACATAATAGAGCTCAGCAACATAACACCAGAACTCTGAGTTGCCATGAGGAAACCAATAACAATGACTTCATAACATGATTACAAAGAATAGATTTTTCCATCCGTTATGAAACACAGCTTGTCTAATATCAAAGCAAAACAGTAAATTCTTAAGAAAGTTCATTCCATTTTTTTAAAAGCATGAGGAGACAGAAGTACTAGTTGCAAGCATGGTTGATGGGCTATCACTATAACAGGAAAAATGGGTGATTGTTTTCTTTTCTAGTGAGGTGGGTCTCTTCTAGCATTCATAGATTTAGTCTGCAGTAATATAAGACATGTTCTAATCTTCTGTTCCAAATCTGCTTGTTGCTTCTTTCCTGACAAATAAGACTCAAATAGAAAAAAAAAGAGAGAAAGGAATTTTGTACTCAAAATGGGATTGATACATTATAGGTAGAATGATTTAGCATGATGCATTAATGCAAGCTGCTACCTTTGAAAAGCATGTGAAAAAAGGGACTTGCAATGAGGTTTTGATAGTATGATTACTCTGCTTTGCTCACAGAATACTGTATTCAATCAAACGTCATCTTCCATTTGTAAAACTCCAGTCTTTTCACATTGCTTCCATCTCTTCCAGAGGAAAAGCTGAAACCTGCACAATGTCTTTTAATTTGTAGCACCTAAAACAAAACTTGAAAAGACACTTTTTAAAATAATAAATAAAATACTTATTGTATTTGACAAGTGCTTCATCGTCATCATTTGTTGTAATGCTGAAAAAATAAATTGTTTTATTGTCTGTTCTTTGTGTTACTTTTCTCTTCCTTTTTTTTAAAAAAAGGATTAATAGGAATATGACTGAAAGTTTCAAGTTTTGTACCAATTACTTTCTTTATACCCTGCCTTTTCTCTCAAAGTGACATATCATGAGATGACTTGGCTCAGGTTAGTCATTTTGGCTTCCAATGAGAGTTCAGGCTTGGTTTGTTCTAAGATTCATTTAAATTCATTTAAACTCGTTAAGATTGTTTCATTTTCTATCTGTCAAGTTTCTTCACTACCATATGTAGTAAATGGAGAGGGGGCAGAATAATATTAGTAAGATGCTGAAACGGTTGGTCATACATCTTTTGTGAGAAAACCATGAAATCTACCCATATAGTTCAGAATGGATCAGTTTTCAAATAACAGTCCAAAATTACTTGTGTCCACTTCCAGTACTTTAATTTTTTCCCCCAAGCAGCAGGAAGGCTAAGTCATATATTTGTCACTCCTTTATCTCCATCTCTCTACACTTCTTAAATAGCATTTGTTTATCTACTACATTTGTACTTTGTCACTCCTAAAAGCTAAAATGGCAACAGATTACAGAAGATAAAAACCATCCATTTATGTGAAATAATGAGAAATATTTTTGTGTCACCAGTCAATATGAGAGCATAAAAATATAAAACAAAGCACTTGTCAAAACAGTGACTGAAAAACAAAAATAAAAGCAGGTTGTGTAAATTTCTGCCAAAACTTTTTATTTGTTGACAGAGACAAAGCATATAAAAATAACATATCCTGGGCCTGGATTAGATGATTTGTGACACAGTTTTACATGTTAGGATTGAGGGTTACAGGGCACAGTTCATTTGTGGCAAGGAAGAGTGCATTTTTTTTCATGGCAAACATTTTGGGTTTAACACCTGACTGCGAGAGAGAGAGAGAGAGAAGAGGTACGAAGAAGTTTGAACAGTGCTGAGCTATGTGACTTTGATTTTGCTGGGTTGGCATTTCCCATATCACTGAGGTCGTAAATACACTCCAGATTTTATTCTGACCTTTATATAAGCATTCCAAACTACCGAACTTCCATCACCAAAACAGTATTTTCAGCACCATATATAGCTTCTTTAAAACTCAAAATAAAATCTGGAATGGACTCACCAACTAATTGACATGAAAGTTACCACAATAAATAGGCATATCCTTATAATGAGACTTATCCACATCAGTGAATCGTAAATGGAGGTTTCAGGCTGCCTTGCTGCTTACCAGGGCAAGGAAGTGAAGCAAGGGAAGGAGATTTTAAGTGTTCATAAATAATTAGTTCTGAAATTAACAGTATCATCATCCTTTTGAAATGGGTCCAGCAAATAATTCCCTTGGAATGCACTGAACTGAATAGCATGGCATGGCTCCATCCTACATTCTAAAGTACAAAGTGATTTATAGTTTCCAAAGCATGTGCAGTAAACTTATTTAGCCCCAGCACACCATCAATATTCAATACTATTCACATTGTTTGGATTTTGTAATTATGTGGCCCTTGTGATTATACGTCCCTTGTGATTACCTCCCATTCATCTTGTGAATGGTGCAAGATCTGCCAAATAAACATGTCTAATATGGGTTTATTCTATTTCTCTCCCAGCATTCTAGAAAAATGAATTTTAAAGATTATATTACATGGCCATTGTTCAATGGTGTAAAATGGAATCTGATCCTAGTGGATCAAGACTCTGTGCCATTTGTGCTGCAAACGTTCTCCAGAGCACTTGTTTGTGTCTTTCAGAGCGGATTTATAAGGTTTAATCACAAGAAAAGTGCACATATATCTGCAGAAGGAAGAGGGAGTTCTTGATTCTGGTGGAAGCAGTAGGATCTGGTGGAAGTATACTGTCCACCTTTGTCTGTGGAAAGATGTTTTGGAAATCTGAAGTGCTGACAAACACTGTGAAATACTAGCTCACTCCCAATCAGGTCATTTTTCTGTTTTGTCCCCCCTGTATATCTTTTCCTCTGGAGGAGAAAAAGCAGAAGTGAATATAACAAAATAGTGAATATGTTAATGTAAAGTTATATGCAACTCTGTATAAGGTAATCTTAGCTGTCATTCTACCATTCTGTTCTGAAGTCATTGCTGAAATGCCTTGATATATAGAGCAAAGGTGTTTAATGGATAGATATGCTTTGCTCACACAAATACTTTGATAAACTATCACTGGCCTGACCTTGAAGCCCTAATTATGAAATTGTATGATACTGTTCCTTGCTTAGATGATACTGATTCATCAGTCTTATTAATTCACTAGTCTCAATGTATTTTTCAGCAAACGAATAGCAATTTCTATATGTCTGCTATTTCCATTGGTGTACATGTCTAGTTATATGGATTATAGGATGTCTGTGTTCAAAGGATTAAAATTCATCATTCAGATGTGGCAAATGGCTACAAGCATGTGGCCATTTATTTTACTGTAAGTGGTTCTATTATTCAATGCAGTTAGGCTTCACCAGAAGAATAAAACTCTGTGCAGTCCACAGTTCCATGCAAAATGAGGTGCTGAAATGTAAACACAATCACCTCTCTTTGAAAATCTTGAAAATAATGCTAATTTTCTTTTGGATTATAACTTGCCATGTTAAAGTTATAATTTCCCCATGTAATGCTACACAAATAATATTATCAGCCATCATTTTTCTGTACAACACTAAATTGTGAGTTCCTCCCAAACCTGCTGATCCATTCTTCTAAATAACAGTATACATAGTCTGTCATTTTTACAGTGTTCTTGTGGTTATGTGCCTTTAAATGGACTCTGTCTTATTATTAGATTATTATAGGGTTTCCTGGCAAGATATATTCAGCCAGGATACAATGCCTTCATGGTATTAGGGCTGGATCCATGATTGATTTAAATCCCATTGATCTCAATAGCTCTACTCTAAGTACAACCAAAATATATTCGTAGCAGTTGCAAATCTATTCTAAGAGAATGATGTTCTTTCTAGCATATTGCAATTCAAAGGAATTCCTTTTCTCCTGGTTATAAATCTGTAAAAAGGAAGATATTGTGGTTAGAATTCAAACAGCACCCAAAGGAAAGAAAACTGCTATTGCTATTTGTAGGTCAATGGTAGGGTGGAGCTTGGAGAGTACTCATTATTATAAAAGTGGAGTGTTAAAATGTAATGTTTTAATTTGTGACATGTGGGATATTGAATGTGGAATGCTGGATGCCACTTTGTGATGTATGGAATGTTATTCTGACATTTTATCAAATCTCTGTTCGGCTACCATATCCACAAGGTAACCTTGTGCCATTCTCTATCTTTCATGCAGTTGTGAGATTGCAAACCCATATGACAAGCCCATATGCTAATCTGAGCTCTTGGGAGGAAATATTGGACTTAAAATCAATAAGCAAACAAGAAAACTGTATAGTTTTAGTGCAGATTTGGATCTCCAATGAATGACTGTTCATGGAGCAAGAGAAATGTGATGAGTGAGCAGATTGCACCTGGCAGATAAATTAGGTGAAAACTTTTTTCAAAGCCATGTTTGGTCTGAGATAAAGCCCAGGCATAACCCAATAATTAGAGGCAATCTATTATAGGGCAGAAAAGAAATAGCTAACCAGGTATCTGTGGTTCTGTGTCATGACCTTAGCCTTTCTCCACCAGTTGCTGTACTGATTTATCTGCTCTGTCTATATTTGAGATAAAACCAAACAGTATTTTAAGGTATCTTCATTCTCTCTTCATTTCTGAGTCACTTATTTCAGATTAGTAATACAGTTTATCCCAAAACTGAGATGAAAAGTTTGGCCTTTGTCAAGAAAACTATCAAAGTACATTGGTTATATTCCTCCTTGTTCTTCCTAATTAAATAATATTTCACTTACTTTTGACCCATTTACTTGTCTACTTATTTGCTGATTTATTTTCCATATATTCTCTTTCTCATTATTCTGATCTTATTCTTTCGCCGTGTTTCTAAATTTCTCTCAAACTTTCTATTCATTTGTCATCATTACTCTGTTTTTTTCTTTATATTATTTCTTTTAGACTTGTCTATTTTTGTCTCCAAAGTTTTAAGACTAGTTCCATTCTTTCTTTATTTTCTTTGTAGATTTACGTTTAAGGCAGTATGTAAGTCTGTCCATTTTCATCATCTCATCTATCTAGATCAGCCATTCTTCTGTCAGTGTCTTGCAGTTTCCATTTTTGAGCATATACCATTCATGCAGCTGTAATAATGTACAACAGAAAAAGAGAAAACTGCAGAGAAACAAATACAAACAAGGAACTCTGACAAAGCTAGATGTGAAGTTAGTATAAGCAACCTTAAAGAGATGTAAAATGTAAATAATTACTTTCAATTTAATCTTAGTGGTTTTGTTTGTTAATTTGTGTGTTCAAGATTTGTGTTAAAGTTTTATGGTAATAATATTTTTTTAAAAACTGACACAGAAGAAGAAGAAACAAATCAAAGTTCTTTTTGAAGTCACTATTACATATATATGTATATTACTGTGCAGTGTAATCTACTACCAGAGTAATGTTAATGAAGTCATGATGCAAGTACCAAAAGAAAAGAAAAAAAAACAGCCAATGGCTGTATTGAAATTGTAGGACTTTCGATTCAACTTACCACCTCTTCACTTTCATGAAAATGCATCACTGAATATATTATAGAACTAAAAATATGTCTTTCACTCATTTCAATCATCATTCTTCCTCTTTTATGCACCATGAGGTGTTACATCACTATATAGAAGAACAGAATATGCATACTGTCTTCAATTAACATTGTTGATATGGTTGCATAATGGCCTATTGGATGGTTGCTTGTATCACAACATTCTTATGTAGGAAGGTATCTTAAAGACATCCATAGATCAACAACATTGCATCATTGCCAAGAAAAGATTCCAGGGGCACTGTTGTGGAAGAAATGGCATATGCAGCTTTTGTCTGAATCAAACTCTCTGCCAGATGAGCTCTGCCACGTCTCTGATGCATTAAGCTGGTGAAGGCCTAGTCTCTTGTTCCCATACCGCATGTTGCAATCTAGCTATTAATTCAATGTTTCCCCACTACTGCTTCTCTTGTAGATGTAAGTTTTCATCTGCCAGATGAGCATTTGTTTCTACTATACTTCCTCGTGTTTACGTGACCAGGTTTAGGATTATAAGAAAAATAGCTTACTCAAACTTGATAACAAAAAATAGTTACAAACATTTTATGTTCTCCCACATGTACATATTTTGGCCTAATCAGAATTTACTTTTAAAGATGCATCAAAAGGATTTTAAAAATGTCTATGTCTTCTGTGATGGTCCAGTAGTGCCACCATTAGGCAAACTGGCATATTGCATATTTGAAAGAAATGTTTAGTAGTTTAAATTATTAGCAGATCTGGCAAGGAAGATTTCACTTATAAATGGGAAAAGCATTCAGTTAAATGATTGTTTTTAAATCAACTAAACCAATTATGCTATATAAATTCACCTGTTGTCTGAATTTGTGCTGCTACTGGCTAATGAATAAACAAGTTTGGAAACTAATAGTTTGCATCTCCATGCAACAGTTAATGAGTTTTAAAATGCATCATTTTTTAAAAGTTTATCTAGTGTGGAATTAAATCAACCATGTAAAGAATGAATGTTATTCTTCAGTATTATATAGCAATATTCATATTACCTTTCTTTGGTAATTTCATTTTAATAAACAAGTACAGCTGTTATCTATTCTATTGCTAAATTTACATGTCTGTTAGTTTACACCTTTTTATTGTGATGTGTGTTACAACAGCTAGTTCTGATAATATTTTGTATCAGTATAAAGGCAGATCCTGAATTACAGACAATATAATTAAAATATATCCATCCTGCTTATTTGTTAGAAAAGAAACAAATGGAGCTAGGCAAAGATCAGTCTAGTCGTGTAATATCTTTTTTGTCATTTTGTACATCTCCCAGCCTTTTCACCTGTATTCCTCATCTTGAGAATTTTGACCATCTCCTGGAGGTCCTTTCTTTTTATTTTAATGTTAAAATATAAAAGAAAAAACTGGGGTAAGCACCGTTAAGGTGCTTATAGTTGTACCATATCTTTTAACACATGCAGAACGGGGAAAGTATTAAGATACTGACATTTCTTCGGTACTGAGACTTAAAAGGTAAATTTAACCCTTCTGACATATAAATTCTGAGCTAAGCATTTCCTGAAATGTGTCTTATACCAGGTTAACAGATTCCTCAGGAAAATTCTGAGGCAATGGAATATATTAACGCATTCTACTTTGAATTAAGAAGGTTTATATGTTGGACAAATCCTAAGGTTAAAATCTTGGCACCATGAGACTAAAGCTGATAGCTAACCCTGAGGAGAGCAGAAAGAAATGTAAGAATCCTAGCTTGCTTTTTGTAGTCAGTGAGAAATTATTAAAAAATAATTGTGCCTTTTTCTGCATAGATGTCCAGTTATTTTGGATCTGCCTATGCCATATAGGGACAGCACTGCAGGGGACAGGAACAATGCCATTCCAAGGAAGAGAGCAACTTTCTCTTCACTCTTTTCCTGACTGCTGGACTCCAATCATGGAGAGGAAAAATAGTTTTCAGTAGGATGGAAAGAATAAAACATTTGTAGAATAGGTTTCTCAATTGTTGGGAAATCTTGATGCAGAGAATTGTCGATAAGGAACAATAGTCACTGCTAGGGGGTTTATTGTGGTGAGAAATACACATGTGCGTGCATGTGTGCATATGCCTGTGTGCAAGTTTTCTGCACAGAAAATAGTATTTTCTGCACATAAACAGTTTTTCTGAACAGAAATCAGCATTTAATGTGGAGGGAATAGATATGTTTTACACAATATAAGTCCTGAGCTGTGAATAATCTTTGCAAACTGCAAAGTTTTCATTGACTTTCTCATATGAGACAAAATGACAAAACTATTCATTCCTCTCTGTGAAAATAAAATTTATAAATATTTGCATCCTTAACTTTCACATGTACATACTTGCATCTCACAGATGGTACAATGAAAGTGCAATCTGATAAGAGGTCAGTGATAAGAGGTCAGGGTTAATTGCCTTGACACCTATGTACCAATCTTCAACATATGAGGGGGCATAGCCAGAAGTATTTTTACGCTCTGCCAATCCTTTACAAGTCTCTTTAGATTTGATCCACAGACACACTCACCTGCCCTCAGTGCAGTTGGTGAGCAATACTGGTCACTTTGAGGTAAGGTATGAGTTTTCTCCCCTTTATATGTTTTTTTCCCTAAGCTACACTGTATCTTGGGGACACTGCCAATTGATTTGAAGGACTTTATAAATAGATTGTAGGGGAGTAACAGAGTTCAGTGTACATCTTAGCACCCTTTTGGTGAAGGGTTGGACTCTTGAACTGTCTCCACAGACTTTGCACAGACTTTGCTCTCCCCTGTATTAGTTAATGACCTGGAAGATAGAACCTTGAGTTTGCCTTTCAGTAAATGGCCAGCTGGTGAGTAGCTGATGATATTGGATGATACTGGCTTTGCTGAGAGATGGTCACAGGTTGACACCTGGCTTCAGCCAAACCTGCATCAGGTTGCTCTCCCCCCAACACTTATCTCCAGGTTCAGTTTAGGTCAAATAAAGTGATCCTTGTTTAACCCAATTCTTTGTGTCTAGCCTTATTATTTCATGGTGGTCATCAATTTAAGTACAGTGGACCCTTGTTATACGCTGGGGTTTGGTTCCAAGATCCCCCGTGTATAACAAAATCAGTGTATGCTCAAGTCCCATTAGATATAATGACATAGCAAAATGGTGTCCCTTATAAAAAATGGAAAATCAAGGTAAATTTATACTTTTTTGGAACATTTTCAAACCGTCTATGCTTGAATCCGTGTATAAAAAATCCGTGTATAAGAAGGGCCGACTGTACTTTCATATGTGAATATCTGTACATTTTTCAATATTTCGTTAGCAGCTCTTGAGTTAACAAAAGTGATGCATTTTGTAGCGGCTGACATACTTTTTAAATATTCCAACACACTAGTAACAATCAACTGAGGAGATATTGGTACCATATGACCTTCTAGAGACAAGAGAGGCTTGCACAGGTCTATTGCTGGGTTGGGAGCAAATGCTAGAGCCCTGCTTCCCCCCCCCCCAACTATCCTTCCATTACTGTAAGCCATTAGGAACAGCATGCTCCATTGTTCAGAGGTCACAGCTCCTCCTCTGTTTCCTTATTATGTCAGAGCCATCTTTCTAAGCACTGCTGCTAATGTGTCATTTCTTCATTTTTCACTACACATAAGCAAGCAAGCATCATTAAAGTTGTTGTTGTTGTTGTTGTTGTTGTTACCTTAGTAGAGTGTGGCAATGCCTAAAAACCAGTCTTTCAGTCCTTCATGTGTTGTGTTGATGCCACTCATGCCACCTGAATTGAAGCATTACTACTCCTAGGAAAAGAAACGTGGTAATGGTGATGCTTCCCTTGCTTGTAAAACACAGCAAACTTTAAGAGAATTACAGACAATAAAATACTGGAAAAATGTCACACAGACAATAATGCAATTATTTCCATGTATGGACTGGTTAATACCTTCTACAGGCTCAGAAACAGAATTATCTTGTCTATATTAAAAGAATAAAATGATGCAATGCTGACTATTCTCAGATTTCACGATGATCATAGAATACCCTAATGGTACCTTGGAGAATTTTTGTTGCAAAGCAAGCTGAGCTCCTTGGAAAATGGATGGCATAGAAATGAAATAAAATAATATGAAATGAGGCTCAATCTCTGACCCTCTAAGGAGCTAACATCACTACTGTCATGGCCAGAAGCACCAGGAAGAAGAAAGCAAAATAATGATAAAGGAGGGATCAACAGCTGACTTTGATGAGTGGAAAGGTGAGTGAGGATAGCTGGTCATTCCTGAGAGAGATGAACAGAGGCCAAAACTATAAGTGATTAAGCAAAAACAAAACAAAACAAAAACCAGACTCAAGCCTGAGGATACAAGGAAGAGGTTGCTAAGTTTGTAAAAAAATGTAAATTAATGTTATCTCCGTGAAGAAGACTTGATTCTAGTTTCACCTTTTCCTCCTTGTGGCTTTGGTGGGTATTAAGTTCTGTGTGTTTGCTGAGGATTAAGAAGATGTTTTCTAATTTAGGGCTTGTAAATACTAAGAATGTACACCAAATACAGTGGGCCCCTGTTATCCACTGGGGTTTGGTTGCAGGAATCCCTGTGGATAGTAAAATCCATGGCTGCTCAAGTCCTATTTAATACAATAGCATAGAAAAATGGTATCCCTTATATAAAATGAAAAAATCAAGATTTGCTTTATGGAATTTTTATATTTTTAAAGTGTTTTCAAGACATGGATGCTTGAATCCATGGATAAAAAATACATGGATAAGGACTATATACTGGTCCTGGTGCATTCTGTCAGCTGACGTATGGCCACATCTGCAGCAAATATGATGTTTTAAGCCATTAATCCAGTTTAAGGGAACCTGTAGTGTACTCAAGAGATTCCGTGAAAATCTGGAGAATCAGCTTCTGAGTCTCTTGGCTGTCTAGACAGCAGGATTGTATCCAATTCAGTCCAATACAGTTGTCCAGACAGTCGTCCAGACAGCAAATGTAGTACCATTTTCCTTGCCCTGCACTGAACCGGGCAGGGAAGAGGACAGAACCCTGAGGCCTTGCCATTCAACAACAGACCAACACAGAGATTAATGTGTAAATCTCTTCCTCTCAACCAAGGGCCACAAAGTATATATACACCGTTCTCACTTCCATACCAATATTATCTGAAGATGCCAGCCACAGATGCTGGCAACACTTCAGGAATAAACTCTTCCAGAACACAGCCACATAGCCTGAAAAACCCACAAAAGAGTATTAGTTACTTCCAATATGATTGGCCTGGATACAAAGTTACATGCATAAACAGGAGTTGTTATTTGTTTCTTTGAGATAATAGCTGGAGCTGCTCCCATGTACTCCTTTTAAAATTATATATCATAATCCTACAAAGTTTTGACAGGAGAGGGAACAGGGCATCTAGATTCATATTTCTTCCCTCCTCCCATAAAGTGATCATCTTTTTAAAAAAAATAAAAAATGAACCCAGCCATTATTCTACCATTACTTGTTTTAAAGACGACTCTGGGCAGAAAGCCTAACAAGTGAGCAAAATATGTTAGTAGAATAAATATGCTATGTAACTCACCACACAACTGATTTCAGTCCAGACAGGAGCACAGCACTGGCAGTCTCTCTCATTGGCCACTTGATAGTTCTGCTTCCCAAAGGGCTGTACAGTGCCTCAGCTGAAAAGCAGGTGGGAGCATCAGCCACTGAGGGTCAAGTTCCTTCCCACTGCAGAAAAAAGCAGAACCTACAGCCAATTTGATGGCAGGCAACAGAGGCCTGTGCAGGCAGCTATTGACATTTGGAGGGTGATCTCATGCTGAGAACCAGGTTGGACACTGATTCCGGAATTTATGTTTAGGAGGTGGACCTGTAACTGATTCAAGGATGGTTGTCTTGCAGTCCTGCTATTTTACTTAATTTCTGATTGCTTTTTTTTATTATTTTATTTTATTTTATTTTATTTTATTTATTTATTTATTTTTTGCAGTAGCAGTGGGTAGGTGGTCTCCTGGGTCTGACTCTCCCAGCTTGCCTTCTTGATGTCTGCCATGGGGCCAGGATCCAGGACATCTTTTCATGTGCTCTGATAAAGATAACATATGGAGCTCCCCTTATGGGACTTGGGGGGTGGGTGGGCAGGGATGGATTGGATGGGCTTCTGGATTGAACATGGGTGGATGCATTTCTGCCCTCCCCTGCTGCCCAAGGAGCTGCCCAGGTGAATCCATTCTGCCTTACTTCTGTTTACAGCATGAGCTGGAGAGTTTGTCTCATTGGTCAACAGGCAGGTTGATCGATGCCTGCATTTGGCCAACCCATCTGCAGCTGTAATCAGTAGACAGTTGTGGCCATTATTCAAATATCATCAGATGTGTAGGTGTTTTTATTAGTGTAGCAGAAAACTAAGATCCACAAGATTAATTATTAGTATAATGCTATAGAGAAATATTTTTTATTGGAACCTGTCTTTAGACTTTATATGTTTGGGCTGTCTAGACAGCTTGATGTCAAAAAGGAAATTGAGTTTACATGTTATTTATATAAATCCTTTTATTGCTTATTTCATCCAGGCATTCTTCTTGCATGCCATATATTGTCCCTCTTCTAAAGCAACTGAAAAATAAAGAGACGAAAGCTTGGTTTAATGAGACAGGAAATAGAAGAGGGAATCTCAAGAATGAATGTATACCCCCAATATCTGCAAGATCCATGTTTTTCAAAGAAAGGAGACACCTACACACCATAAATCCTTTCATAAATGCCACAAATGTCTTTCTTTGAGCTATGGTCTTCCTTTCCTTAATGTACGTGGAATCAATCAGATTCTTGAAATGATACCCTGTAGATAAAATTCTATTTGATTCACTTCTTTCAATTGATAAGTAACTCCTCAGGGATGCCACAATTCCCCTACCTCCTTTATTTCTCTCTTCTTGTTCTTTGATATGCAGCAGGGAATTTATATTTTTTTCTTCTATGCAGTGGGTGGAATTTACTCAGCCTTCACCAAGTAATGAAGAATATTTTGAAAGCATATGTCATTTCAGCAAAAGGAGTCATGTAATATCTTCATGGTAGTGCTTTGTTACTGAGTTATGCAGGTAATGTATGACTCCTCACCCATATTTTCTATCCCATTGCTAACACCCTTCTCAGCACTGAATTTGGTGGCATCCTACTGAAATGCAATAGTGTGCCAGTAGCAGCATTTTAAAATGCATTATCACAATAAAACAAGACATTGCACACATGTGCACCTTCTTTTAAAGATAATTGTACACACAAAAGCCTTCAAAACCATTTGTGTATTTGCCCTATGCCTTGTTTTAAAAAACTGCATGAGTCAATGTCACTACTGTGCCAAAGGAAGTCCACCACGTTTCCTGGCAGTAAATGGGATGCAAGATCGTCTGATGTTTCCCATTCCTGTTCTAGTAGCACATATAATCTAGACCAGAGGTAGAAAGCTTTTGACCTTCCAGATATTTCTGACTACAACTGTATTCAGACCAACTTTTTCATGGTCTAAATAGAAGCCAGAATTCTGCAGATCCAGATGCTCTTATTTTAATATCCAGACAGTAGATTCAAGATTATAGGACAAAATGAAAATTATAAATTATAAATGAAAAGCACAGAAAGAAAATCAAGTATTTTTTTAAATGTTGTATCACTAAAATTGAACCAGAGAATGTAGCAGTAAGGTTCAACCGCAGTATTCTTGTACCACCAAAATTGTATGCAGGTGGAATATGTGTATTCTAATTCTTGTGGTCCCTTAGGGCCATCCTGATAGTGACACCAGGAAAAAAATATCAGTTGTTATATAATGCTTCATGAATATTTTATTCCCATGGTAACTGCACCAAAGGGAATGTTTCAAATCAATCCAAAATATGTATGTAAATTACAAATCAAAACATACTTTTATATAATCTCCAATAATTATCTTATCCAGATTTCTGATTCTAATTCATACTCTTCTCTTAGGGATATGATAGGTGAGGGAAAGAAGATAATAATAGGTATGCCCTAGATATATCTGCCCAAGGAGGAAACCACAATCAAAAATAGCCACTGGGATACACTGAGTCAGTCACCTTTGGCAGACTTTGACTTTTAATTGTTGTGATGTTATTTGGTTTCATTACTTTAATCGCTGAGAGCATCTCAGTCAATTCAGAGATGCTTTTATCTTAATTATCTCCCTCTTCTCATATTTGAGGCAATAAACACTGCTCCAGAGTAAGTACAGATGTTAAGTTTCCTACTAAATTGTTGCATCAACTGGAATAGAAACTATGATTGTTGTATTAATGGTTGCTTCAATTTTCTATATGGATTGTCCATATAGAAGGACTAAGGGCTGAAACAGTGAGTGCCACAGCAAACACACACTGTAAATGCCACTCCGGCATTTTCCTACCACAAAAAAGAAGCAGCAAATTGCTGCTACTTTTTGTGGCATCTTTTCCACCCCTGCCATGGCTTCTCAGCATTCCTGTAGTGTGGTGTGTTTTAATGCCATGCCGCCGGAACGCCATGGTCCCAGCGCACATATGGTCAATGGCTTCCTGGTGGCATGGGGGTTTGTGCCGTCTGAACCCAACACCACAGGGAAGCCGGTGCTGACTGCCCCTCTGTTTGGGACCTAGGTTTCCTATATTGCTCTGATACTTTAATGATAAACTAACAAATGTCCCCTCATGGCACATTTATCATGGCACAGCTTACATGTACATGAAATCTTCTGCTTTGCAACTCAGGGGCCGTGCAGAAGGCGGTCCATTTTTGCTCCTGAAGGAGGCTGCGGCAACCACATGTTGCAGCCTCCAGAGGGACCAAAAATAACTCGCTTCTGGGAGGGTTCATTTTGCATCCTCGAAGGGGCACCATAGTCGCATTCATGTGCCATGATCATGTCCATTATGTGAAATTCTCTGTGGGCACTGTGCATGATGAGTGTCATCATGGCACACACCATGTAAACAGGTGCACACCAAGATGGCTCCTGGGCAGTGCAGTGAGTGCTTGGAGAGTCCGAATGCTCAGACCTCATCGCACCTACAGGCCCTCATTCTGTTATCAAGGAGCTGGGGCAGTTATTTTGTACAAGGACAAGTATACCTTTCTCCTCCATGCAACATTGTTGCCTATAGATTTTTGATTCAAAGTTATATCAGTGAAGCTAAAAATAAATGAAAGCACAATACACTGAAAGCTGAACATATGCAGTCAGTTTACATTACACTACAAAACTACTCATAAATTTCATATTTCAGTCTACATGTATGTGCCATTAAATTTCATATTTGAGACTACATGTGCTGTACTATTGTCATAGACCTAAATACCCTGAAGGCAGCAGGTCCCATCACATCTTGGAAGCTAAGCAGGGTCAAGCTTGGTTGCTGCTTCAATGGGATCACCAAGGAATACCAGGTGCTAGAACCTAATTTCAGAGAAAGGCAATAGAAAATCACCTCTGAGTATGCCTTGCCTAGGAAAACAATATGAAAAATTCATGATGTCACCACAAGTCAACAGGCAATTTGAAGGCACATGTACACACATACACACACAGAAGTCTTGGCTGAATTCTTTCACAATATTTAATTAATATAAGGAGTGGGGGTTATATTAATATAAGAGTGGGGACAACAAAAATAGCCTCAATGTCAAGGGATGGATAACATGTCCAGTCATGTTCATTCAGGTTCCATTTTTCCACTCTTGGCCTCATTCTGTCTGTGCTTCAAATATAAATTTGTTATAGTTTTTGTACATACTTTGAATATTTTTTTAAATTTTGAAACATAAAACAAGTTTAAAATGTGGATTTTAAACTGGCAATTACATTTGGGTCGGTGTTGAGTTTTGCCTTTGTATTAACTTCATACCAATTGAAATGTGAATTTCTCATTCATTCCTAAAAAAGAACAGTAAGATGTAGATAAGATGTCATCTATTTAAATAGAAGTATTGAATACAGAGTGACTTGAATTAAATACAGCTTGCAGAAGATATACCAATATCTCATACAGAAGACAACCTTTCAGAGAACCAGAATTGAATATTAAACAATGGGTATTATCCAGGATATTAAAACAAGGCTTCCGGGGCCCTGCTGAAATTTCTGAGATAATTAATACACTTTCCTCACAAAATGATGTGTAACAAGCTTTGCCACCAAAATTTGGACAGTCGCATGACAGGTATTTTTTTCTTTTTTATATTGTATTCCAAAAATTTGCCACTCAAAAGAAATTACAAATTTATCTTGAAATGAATTAGTTATGAACTGTCAAATAATAAAGTAGAGCTAATTGTCATAGTGTAATTGACAATTAAACAAATCCTCTTGCCAACCTTATTACGATTGCATGTCCCTGCCACATACAATAATATACCAGGTTGAGTCTCCCTTATGGAATTCTGAAATCCAGCATACTCCAAAATACTTTTCCCCCCCTGAGTGGCTGAGATAGTGACACTTTTGCTTTCTGATGGTTCAGTGTTCACAAACTTTGGCCCGGTACAGATGGGCCCTTTGTGTGCACCCATGATGTGCTAGGGTTGCTTGAGGTGGAGCGTGCACATGCCCCGCAACCTAGCACATCATGGATTTGCTGCAGCTGTTGGCAGTGGCCATGTGATAACGGCGCACAGCTGGCGACATCACAGAGCGCCATCTCACACTGCGCATTGCAGTGGTGCCGCAAAAAGGAGCTGCTTCCCGGTGCTCCTTTTTGCTGCACAGCAGCGCTGAACAATTTGGTGGCTGCGGCTCTCCTGCGGAGCAAAGAGAGCACCAGGAGGCACCTCTTTTTGGCTCTCTGTACTGCACCTTGTTTCATTATTAAAAACATTATATAAAATTACCTTCGGCTATGTGTACATGAAACATAAATGAATTTTGTTTGGGACTTGGGGACCCATCTTCAAGATATCTGATTATTTTCATATATGCAAATACAGGTGTTTCAAATACAAACACAATAATAAATCCAAAATCCAATGCACTTTTGGTCCCAAGGAGAGACTCAACCTGTAAGATTTTTCCTTCAAATGCACTCACAACCCTCTTTATTCTTATTAAGCAATTAGCATAGTTCAAATTCATAAACAATGTCATCTCCAATGTCATTTCCTGATCTGAACTGCAAGAGATGATATATAAAACACCATATAGTTGGCATTGTCCCATAGGTTTATCTGTAGGAATGATTGCTAGTGGAATGATCAACACATCCTTTCTCTCTAGAGAGTAATTATAGATTGATTAAAGGCTATTTTTTGCTTTGTCAAAGTAGAAAGCTATTGCTGATGGTTAAGAAATAAAATCAGAAATCAGGAGTTGATGTAACTTTGATTGGACAATAAACAGCCAATTTCTTTTCTGCCCCCACCCCCCCAAAAAAAATACAGGAGTAGCAAAGACAGGAGTTTTCATGAAATTTCTGTTTCTATTTCATTTCTTACTTAAAGATGTCTATTAGCAACCCTCCTCTAAAAATTATAAACATTTAAATATTTGTAGCATTACTTCATGGAAATAAAGCCCAACATGATTATATGCAAACTACAGGAAATTGATGGATGGCATGTGCAGTTGTGAATAATGCCCATTCCTACAAAGTAGTTCCAGTGGTGGTTGAGAATGGAAAAACTCTTCAAAAATATTCAAAAATACAGTGGTGCCTCGGTTACGAAATTAATTTTGTTCCGCCGCCGCGCGTTCGTAACCCGATTTTTTTTTCGTAACCGAAATCCATAGCGTAGCGCTGAAAGTCCCGTTTCGTGCGAAAAAGCGCCGAAAAGCACCAAAATTTTTTTCGTAAGCCGAAAAAAAAAACGTAAACCCGAACAGTTTTTTCCTATGGATTTTTTCGTATCCTGGAAATTTCGTAAGGCGGTGCTTTCGTATCCCGGGTAACCACTGTAGTTGAAAATGTGTTTCTTTAATATCGGAACTCTGTAAAGGCAATCTGGACTTCAGAATTAGGGACTCTGTCTGCCAGTCACCAATCAGCCAGTCTTTGTGTTGAAAAAGCAGGCTTTATTGAAGGAACCAGGGTCAGCAATCCACTCTATTCAGCATTTAAGCTGAGACTGCCCAACCCAACCTCACATCTATAAGCAATTGTAAGCTCACCCCACCCCCTCAACCCCAAGCTTTAAACTTCCCATAGTTCAATCTCCCTAGCCCCTAACACTCCAAGTCAGCAAACTAAACACTCAAGGCTTGACGATAACAACCACCTGGAGATACTTAGCTCCTACACTCAGTCAGTCAAGCAGTTATAGTATAGTTTAAAGCAACTACCCCCAGCTATGTTATAGGAGGGGCATCCAAGTGTATAAGCTTGCACATACAGATATACATGATATCTGGTAGAACCATAAGACCCAATTTATACAATCCAGGGATCCTAAATGACCTGAATAGACTAGAAAGCTGGTCCATAGCAAACAGAAGGAACTTCAACAGGGAGAAATGTAAGGTACTTACGCATTTAGGGCGAAAAAATGAAAGGCACAGATATAGAGTGGGGGACACCTGGCTAAAGGAGACAACATGTGAAAGGGATCTAGGAGTCCAAGTAGACCACAAGTTGAACATGAGTCAACAGTGCGATGCGGCAGCTAACAAGTCCAATTCGATTTTAGGCTGCACAATAGAAGTATAGTGTAGATCAAGGGAAGTAAATAGTGCCACTATATTCTGCTCTGGTCAGGCCCACCTGGAATATTGTGTCCATTCTGGGCGCCACAATTCAAAAAGGACATTGAGAAACTGGAGCGGTCCAAGGAGGGCGACTAAATGGTAAAAGGTCTGGAAACCATGCCCTATGAGGAACGACTTAGGAGCTGGGGATGTTTTAGCCTGGAGAAAAGAAGGTTAAGAGGTGATATAGATAGCCCTGTTCAAAATATTTGAAGGGATTGTCATATTGAGGAGGAGCAAGCTTTTTTCTGCTGCTCCAGAGACTAGGACCCGAAGCAATGGATGCAAACGCAGGAAAAGAGATTCCACCTCAATATTAGGAGGAACTTCCGGAAATTAAGGGCTGTTCGACAGTGGAACAAACTCCTCGGAGTGTAGTGGAGTCTCCTTCCTGGAGGTCTCAAGCAGAGGCTGGATGGCCATCTGTCGGGGATGCTTTGATTGTGATTTCCTGCATGGCAGGGGGTTGACTGGATGGCCCTGTGTCTCCTCCATCTCATTATCTATGATTTATGATTCTAACAGTCTGCCCCTAACCCCCAAAAAACTGCAATTTAAATCTAAATGAAAACTTTAACTTAAGAAACCACTAAAGCAGGCTTTATGGATATTTGTGATAAAATCGAGCCACTAAATTAGGTACTTTTACAATTTTACATGATGATGAATCCACCCACTCATCATGATCAGCTGAAAAAATTTCCAGTGAATCAGGTATGCAATTTGTTCCATGGATTTGAGTTCAAAATCTTGGAAATTTCAAAATGCTGTTCCCCTTCAATCATCAAAGGAGTGGGAGGGTGTCAGTCATCTTCCATGGTTCAGTGCTCAAGTCTGGTTTCAGTAAACTAAGTGAAAAACACAGGAGTAAATGTCTATATGACTTTGGCAAGTCAAGCTCAGCATTTATCAACTGTTTTGACCTTAAAGGTCCAATATATTTGGGTCCAGTTTTTTGGAAGAGTGTCTGGTCTTCAAGTGTCTTGTGGAACAAATATACCTTTTTGGTTTAAATCCCACCCAGAGTTTCATTTTTGGTCTGCAATTTTTTGGTAAACCTTTTTCGCCCTTTCCAAAACCGTTATAATTTTTGGCCAAGCCCTTTGACCTTAGCAATCCACTGAGACACAGAGACGGGTCTGAAGGTTCTGATGGTAAGGACTGCAGTGTTTTAGGTTTCATACCCGTAGATAATTTTAAAAAGGGAGTGTCCAGTGCTTTAGTGGACAGCACTGTTGAAGGCTATTTCAGCATGGGTAGTAAGTCAAACCAATCATCTTGTAAGTAGTTGGTAAAGCACCTAAGGTAATCTTTTCCAGATTGCCATTCGTTTTTTTCACATTGTCGATCACTCTGTGGATGATGGGATGTGCTCAGAGCTATTTCCACTCCCATTTCTTTTAAAGCAACCCCCGAACTGAGAGGTGAAAGTACTGCCGCTATCGCCACAATCTTGTCAGGAAGGCCATGGTGCTTGGAAATATGCATGATAAACAGGTCAGCAAGTTTAGGAGCATTGGGGAAGACCTTTACAAGCTATATAATGTGCTTGTTTCTAAAACAAATCATTGTCACCCAGATAGTGTTTCGCCCCCTGCTTTCAGGCAATTCAATGATAAAGCCATTGTTTCTTTTAAGGTCTGCTAGGGGTGGGTAGTGGCAGTAGTCCTCGGGGTTTTCCCACAAAGGGCTTCTCATGCACAGGTGAACACTTTTTACGTATGACTCTATCCTATCACTCCGAATTCCTCCCCCAAATATAATGATGGATTTTGTGCAGGTCTTTAGATAAATCCAGTGTTCGCTGCTCAAAGTCATGGTACATTTTCAAGATTTGAAGTTTCATACTGGTTGGCACAAGACTTTAGAGCCCTTGGTCCATACACTTGAGCATTTTGTGTTAACAGCTCTTTATGTTGCCTAAGCCATGTACATTTTCAGCAGCTTGCTTAATCTTTGAGAGGATCTCATCCAGTTCAGGTTTGGTTTGCAACCCTCATGTTTAGCATGACCACGAGTTGTGGCCATCAGGCCCAGCTGTTGAGGAATAATATGGTCTGTAGGAGGGCCTGGTCCTTACCAGCATGCTGAGGAAGTCTGGGACAGGCATAGCTAACACATTTTGTTTGCCTAGGAAAAAATTTAGTCTAAATTTTGTATTTAATAAAAGTTCTTAGCCCACTGACGTTGTTTGGGGCTAAGTTTCCTTGGGTTTTGCAATGTTTTCAGCTTATGGTGATTCTTCCATAACTCAAAAAGATGTGGGGCCACCTCCAAAAATTGCCTCCAGGACTCTAAAGCCCATTTAATGGCAAATGCTTATTTCCCAGGTCGCAGAGAAGCTGTCCTTTTTGAATTTTTTTTTTATAAATAAGTTGCAGGTCTCAATGCTCCTGCATTGCTTTTTGCATCAACACTGCCCCTATGGCTTTGTCACTAACATCTACTTGAACACAATGGTTTATCTGGGTTGAGTGCAACAGAATGGGTTCTGTGCCGTACAGTCCCTTTTTAAAACTGTTCAAAGGGTCTCTGGCAGTCTTCAGACCACCAAATGGTGGAGGGTTTAATCTTCTCCCCCTCATAGGTTTTTCTGCTCCCTTGGTTTTGAGTAGGTTGGTTAAGGCAATGCAATTTCAGCAATGTTGGGAATGAATTGTCTATAGAAGTTTGGCAAACCCCAGAAACTTCGGCACCTGTTTTCTGATCTTAGGGGGAGTCCAGTCCAGCACTGTCTGAACCTGGCTGGATCCATTTCAATACCTTGGGCTGATATTAAATATTCAAAAACTCTAAACATCCATATGAAATGGAATTTGGACAGTTTTACATACAGCTATTTGTCTAACAGTCTCTTGAGCACTTCTCTCTCACCAACCTCACATGAGTTTCTATGTCCTGAGAGTAAATTAACACATTCATCCATTAATTAGAATGCCTCAAAAAAGTAGGTCATATAAAATTTCAATTGACCACCATAAACCCCCTGGTATCCACAAGCCAAATGGCATGACTAATACTCAAAAGCCCCCAGAGGGTAATGAATGCAGTCTTGTATCCATCCCCATTCCTTATTTGGACTCTAAATAAAACTTTAAGTCCAATTTAGTGAATATTTTCCAGTGGCTAGTTGTCCCAACTGTCCTTCATCAAAGGGAGGGGTTACTTGTTTGGTGCTACAAATCCCATTAAGGTTACATAGCCTGTGATTAGCTGAAGCGATCCATCTTTCTTTTCCCTGAGAAAACAGGAGCGGCAAAGGTGGAGGTGGAGGGCCAAATAAATCCCGGGTATATTCTGGGATATGAATTCTTTAGGGTTTTTAACTCCAGGAAGGTTCACGGCATAGAGTTTAGGTTAGGGGAGAGGGGCCCTTGGCTCCTCCTCAATAGCACAGCCGTTTCTCTGTGGGAGGATAATACATCACTTTCCCCTCCTCAACACCTCATTGAGGTCCCGGTAACACTTGCATTTTGGTAACTTTTCTGTGCAACATATTCACATATGTTCTCATTGGTAGGTCAGGAAGGGGAATATCAAACTGGTGTGGCACCTTGGCACCCTTTTGGTGAAAGTTTGGGCTATGAACCTCCTCCACTGGCTGGGGGGCTTGGGAGATGGGGAAATAGACTATCCTGGGCTGACCAGGCTTTTTTCTCTCTCTGTAAAGTCACAGACTTGGGGGGAGGGAGTGTCCTCAGTTTACCTTCCAGTAAATGGCTGGCCGGGAGCACCATGATAACTGGATTGCTCTCAAGGGCAGGTGTTTCACTCAAGTGAAGGCTGGGAAGATGGTCAAAGGTTGACAACTGGGCTCAGCTGGACCAACATCAGATTGCTTCCCCACCTTTTGTTGCTAATCTCCAGGTTCAGTTTAAACAGATTTTATTTCAAATGAAGTGGCCCTTGTTTCACCCAATGCCTTGTGTCTGGTCTCATTATTTTGGGCTGGCCATCAGTGCTTATTTACATAATTGTATTTCACATTCTTATTTTGTTCATTCCAAAACATCTGAATTCATATTGTGCAGCTAGGGAAGGGGTATATGAGAATTATTTGGTTGTGTGAACTCCCTCTGCAGTATGGTGCTGTACAGTGCAGGAAACATTTTACAACTTCATTTGCTCTTCCACAGAGCAGGCTTCACATTCCAGTTATGGTGGTACAAATTCATTATTAAGTCAGTCCATCATATTTAATAACAATGTTGCCTTAGGTTACAATGATATTAAATTAGTTTTGTAAAGTTATATTTCTGTTTGTCTTTGTGAAATTATTCTTTCCCCTCCCTTGCTGAACATAAACATGTCAATGAATCTAAAATCACACCACAGGACAAAATATCATTTTATAGTTGGTGACATAATAAAAATTTTCCTTTTAATAAGATGAAAGATTTTGCTTTTAATAAGATGAAAGATAAAACTTTAAATATGAGAGCAAGTGTGGTATAATGGTTTTAGTGTTGAACTACAACTCTGGAGATCAGGGTTTGATTCCCTGCTCAGCCATAAAAATCCTCTGGGTGACGTTTGGTGAATAACACACTCAGCCCCAGAAAACACATGCTGCCATATGTCCGAAACAAATTGAAGGCACATAGTATCAACAGACTTTATATAATTGATCACGAATGGTATTTTAGTCATACATTTCAGTCATTTTGTACAATATCAAGAGGTGAAAAAGATACCTTATTGCATTATTAACTTTTGGATTTTTCTTGGGTTTTATTTTTTTCAGAAAGCATTTGCAGATCATATAATCCAATAATGTCTACAATGCAATTACTGCCATATACTAATGGCAGATTGGGATGTTTCATGAAATATGTAAGGCTCATATACACCAGTAATTTCAAAAATGCAATTCTTGTCATAGCCTAATTGCAAACTAGGAGGTTTCATGAAATATGTAAGGCTCATAGTAATTCCACATATGCCTGAGCATTGTTTAATATTGTAAAAATTGTATTCTTATCACTAGGGACTAGTAGCAAAATATGTGATTATTCTTCTTATTGGAAAACATTGTGCTTTGAGATGATACCAGATAATCCAACAGCTCTGAGTTTGATGTTTGGACTGTGATGGCTGCTTTAGTCAAAATATCACAATGCTTAACATGTGAACTGGATCTTGTCTTGGAATGTACCAAGTTATATCATATTTGCAGATTTCTCCCCCCCCCCCCACCCCCGGAACCATGTTTTGAAATTCATGATATCCTTCTCAGTAGGACCTTCTAATGTGTTTTTTCAGATGTGTTTTTGTCTATTAATATTACTTCCCTGTTTGCCAATCAGCTCTCAGTAGAATTCACAGCTAAAAGGGGACAAAATCTACCTAGGAATACTGAGAATTTAACATACCTAGGAATAGTGAGAATGTAAGGAGGGAAAATTACAGGTGCTGTAAAGGTTTAAATAACATATCAATTTTCATAGCACACATTAAAGAAAGCACATATCCTAACTGTGCCTGTGTGTAATATAAGGCCTTGTCATCCTGAACCACCAGTTTGTGGCACAATAATTACTGACAATTTAACAGAGAGAACATAACCATTGAGAATTCTGTCGGTCTCGAGCTTCTGAGCAAGTCATGTTTATTGCCTGATTAAATATTAATATGATGAGGGGTCATGGTCTTTTGTGAAATCCCATTAATAGACTGCACAACAGTAGGGGGAAAATATCTATGTTCAGTGCTATTTGTAATATGCTCTGTTTAGAATTGCATAGCTAACAGTCAGCAAATCAAACCGCCTGACTTCTTTCAAATCTTGAAGACACAGCCTCGAGTTTGCCTAATACAAAATATTTTAGACACACATCTAGTGGATTTGTAGGCCTATTACAAGGTGGATTGTTAACTTTAATTGTTTTTCTTTTCTCTTTTTAATAGAATATAGAAACCTTATTTCCTTCCTTCCTTCCTTCCTTCCTTCTTGGATATATTCCAGGCTGATTGGATTGCTAGCTATACTTGTTTTTCTTTTCAGATTTTTGCTAGAATAGAGAGGCTTGCTTTCTTGCTTTTCTTTTTACTAGGATATATTCCAGGCTGGCTACAAGTATCAGAGGTTGAAAACCCAAAATTTGCCCCCCATCCCCTTGGGCTATCTTTGGGTGCAGCATGGATCTAACTTTATATCCATTTCTTATACTTTTATATCAGGTTTGATATTTATAGTTGTTGACCTCTTGAGATGGTTCCAGTCTAAGACAGAGGTTTCTAGATGAAATACGTAGAGCATATTGAGGATGAGGAGTCCCATCAATAAGATAAAATGTTATTGTATTGTGCATTATGACTATACCCTTTGATTAAGAATACAATAACATTTTTATCTTATTGATAATATTCTGGGATTTGTAATTTGCTAGAAAGATCTAGCTAGAATTTCAAGTCGTCTTGTCAGGTCCTTAGAATCCTCAGCTAGAAAGCTTTAGTGTTGTAGTTCAAGGAATGCAATAAGCTGTCCCCAAGAGAGTTCTCATTATCCCACCAAACTACCAATACAGTAATGCAATCCAATGAACACTAATTTCTTTTTCTACAGAAATCCCTTCCCCTGCTTTCTTAGTTCTCACTGTTTCTCACTTTCAGGATGGGGAGGTGGTGAGCACCAGCATTTTAAAACATGGCTGCTGATGTGATATTTTTATTTTAACTCATCCTCAACTTTAGCCATAATAGAAAAATACACAGGCGATATCTCAGTTTTTCTCCTCTTTCTTTTTTATTTTATGTTATGAAATATGGAAATTATTTTGGTTGGAAAAAAATTGTCCAAAGACATATGGGTACAACTTTCCTGATAAGTAATTACTGTTGAACTTTTTTTTACCTATTTCTAAACTTCGAGCACCTCTATCTGTCACAATATTTCTCAGTCTCTCGTGCTTCAATGTTTACTACAAAAAGTCCAATTTCCAGCATACTTTAGTATCAGTTTGACTTATTTCCTGCTCCTCTTCCTTTTTATCAGAATTTTTTTCTGCTCTTCTCTTCTCATGTTGACTTCCTAGAAAAGATTGCTTGAAACTCAAAAAGGAAAGATATAGTAGTAATTGGGGAACTTCAGCTACACTGATATCTGTTGGAGGCCAGCCTCTGCCAAGAATGCAAGTTCCAACAAATTCATCGTTGGTCCTGCTGACAATTTCATTTTCCAGAAGGTAGATGTGACCAGGAAATAAGCTTTTTGGGTCATTAAACAGCCTGTCTGTAAGTGCTTAGGGAAAAAATGTGATTACTAAAAGCCAGCGTGGGTTTCTCAAAAGTAGGGCATGTCAGACTAATTTCTCCCTCCGTCTTTTTTTTATTTGGACAGATTTAAAGTCTTGGTAAATTAGGGGAATGATCTGGATGTAGTGTATCTTGATTTCACTAAGCCTTTTGATGGGGTCACTGATTATATTCCTGTTGACACCTTGACAAATTGTATAGCTAGATGATTCTACTGATAGACATAGATTCATAGCTGGTTGTCGATCAAATCCAAAGAGTAGTTATTGGTGATCTCATGATCTGAGAAAGACATTGTAAGTAAAATGTTAGAAAATTCTGACCTGGACCTAGTGTTCTTCAAGATCTGTATAAATGAATTGGATGAAGGAAGGAATAAATTTAGTGCACAAATATAGCTTGAATTACTCCAGTATTTGTGAAAAGGATCTAGTAGATCAAAATCTAAACATAAGAAACACTGCAATGTGGCAAAAAAGTCCATGCAATTCTAGACTACATCAGATACATAGTGTTCAGAACTATCTTTTTTGCTAAGACCTCAGCTGCAGTGGTATGTCCAACCATAGTTTAGGGTTGAAGTATGTACATAGAAGAGTGACCAAATGGCTGTACAGATGAGAAGAAGACCACCTCTTTCTCCTTCGGATCATTGCCGCGGCAACCACATGGGTTCAGCAATGATCTGTCCCCAAAAGGAGCTGCAAAATGCAGCTCCTTTCCACACCGCTGCCAAGGTGCCATTAGCATCCTGAAGTGGCACTGTGATATCTCTTGTGCACTGCGCTGTTTGGATGTGGTGCACAAGGCACGTCATCGACAGGTCAGCATGTGAATGTGCACGTGCCAAAATGGCACTGAGAGAGCATGGAGTGTGTGGACACTCCTCTCTCCCAAGCCCTAATTTCGGTCCCAGGCCACCACAAAGTGGCGGTCTGTACCGGACCCAAGTTGGCAAACCAAGCCCTATAAGCAGTAGCTGAGAGAATTGAAAATTTTGTCCTTGAAAAGAAAAGGGTCAAATATAATATAATAGTCCTCTAGCAATATCTGAGGTGCTTTCATGTGGAATACACAGCAAAGTTGTTTTCTTTTGTCCCAAATGATATAATTTTTAACCATAGGTTCAAAATACATAAAAGGAGATTGTTACTAAATATTAGGAATGACTTGATGATAGTTACACTTGTTTAATAATGAAATGGACTATATCAGGAGTTGTGGTGATGGACGTGACTTGATTCAAGTTTTTTGAACAAAGTATATGTTATCATATTGCCAGATATGCTTTAGCTGTGGCCTCTGGTACTTGTGATAGATGTCCTGTGAAATTCCTTCCAATACTGTGATTCTACAATTCTTCTTTCCCCTCAGAACATCAGAATGCCTACTAAGTTAATAATGAAGGAGAGCAAACTTGAGGCAATAATGAAATAAAGGGGAAATGGCCCTCTTTTTATTACTTCAGACTACCTACAGACATGATGCCTTGGATCATTTTAATTTGGACTTTAATTTGTCTCATAAGGGTGATCAGATGTGTCTGGAGACACATACCCTTTAAGCCCTAGATATGTATTCCTTGAACATCTGGCTTATCATTCAATTTTCAAGAGTCTAATATCATTTCAATGCCCTTTCCCATAAAATCTGAGGCAGAAAACAAGCATGATGTAAGAGAGTGGTAAAGTGAATTGCAACCATTTAAAAGCATTTGGTACTTTGATGAATTATGTTCTTGAGTGAATAATTTCAAAGATGGGTTCACTATCTAGAGAAGAACATTTGTTTGAGTAGAAAATGCTTTGAAACAGACTAGCTCTAACTAATGTTTAGCTATGTCTACTATTTTAGGAAGCACTGGTTTTAATCAAAGCTCTTAATCCTCAGCAGTTCTGAAGTTCAGGCAAAATTTATCTTAAGGTGGACACTCAGAAATAATGAGCTCATCTGAAAATTGGACAGTATAGTCTCTTTATATATTTCTTGTGACCAATATTTTTCCATACACAATACAGTACATGCCACTTGTTAAGTGTAAGTGCTGGTCTAAGCTCTTTACAAAATTGTGAGTTGTCTGAGAAATAATATTGCTAGCACTTATCCCCCTCCCCACAAGGCAATAAAGAAACAGAAACCTGGAAACAAGTTCACAAAGTGCTTTCAGTGTATTCTTGGTAGTGAACAAAAGAAAGAGGTTGACACAGAGTAACAGTGCCCCCCTGTGGTCTGTTGCATTCTTCATGGGAATGGTTTTCAATTTTCCTCTCATTTTCAAAAGTGCATATTGTTTTCAGTTAGAACCTAATCATTCAACATGAGGGCACTCTTCAGCAAATTTCCTGTACAAATGTATAATATTTCCATACACATGGCATAATAATGATAAACTAACTAAGCAAATTTCAAGGTCCTAATAATAATAATAGGGGCTGATCACTGAATAAATTTTATTGGAATATGCAAGAATATGCCAATAGGTATTTATTTATTTATTTATTTATTTATTTGACTGTTTGTTTGAAATTAAATTCCATCGTTCTCCTAAAATTAGATTTAAGGTGGTTGTTTCATTGTTTTCTAGTGATGTAATTTTAAAGGAATCTCCACAGACTCATAGGTAATATACCATGGATTTAACATTCTCAAGAATTAATCATGAAGATATGGGCATACCATTAAATTTTTTACTTCATTAATACAATTTTATCTGTATCTATATAACAATATTTCAGAATGCTGTAGGATGTTTTGTAGAATGTGTTCTTTGCCATCTCATCATGTTTGTCTTTCATGTCATAGCTAATGATACTGGTTGAATCTGATTCTTGGGGAAAAGACAGAATGTAAATAAAGTTACTGATTGATTGATTGATATCCACAATGGCTTTCACCCTCATCAGAAGGATAGGTGGTCTGAAATTGAGAAGAAGAGCTATTACAGTGTAGTGATTTGAGTGTTGGACTATGATTCTGGAGACCAGGGATCAATTCCCAGCTCGGCCATGAAACCCATTCATTGACCTTGGACAAGTCACACTCTCTCATCCTCAAAGGATGACAATGGGAAATCCCCTCTTATCACTTGCCATGATAGGTTTGCCTTTGGATCACCATAAGTCAAGAATTCAGAGATACAGTATAGCACTGTTAGCCAGGAACTGTGCAAAAGAAGTCATATCATAAGCTTCCGTAGATTCATATTCAGTCATCTCAGAGAGTAGATCCAGTCTTTGGCTGCACTTGCACTATAGAAATAATCCAGGTTGACACTGCTTTAATTGCCATGGCTCATTGCTATGGAATTCTGGGAACTGTGGTTTTATGAGAGATTTAGCCTTCTCTGTCAGAGAGTTCTCATGCCACAAACTGAAACAAACAGGTGGAAATAGCCATATGCTCACTTCAAGATTTGAAAAACTGTAGAAATGAAATATAAATATTTAATATTGAAAATTGTATTCATTTGGCTAAATAATTCAGGGTGCTACATTTCTTTTTACCCAGAAAAAGAGCAGACTTGAGAGTTGAGGGGTGGAAAAACAACCTTGAGAGCCACACAGAGCCCCAGAGCCACACTGTTCCCACTCCTGATTTAAGGAGATTATAGTATATGTGAAAATTAGCAATGGATGAGATAAAAACCATGTGATGTTTCCCTTTTGAGGAATGAGGATAAAGAGTATGACATCTGACCCATCAGCCTGCTTAAGATCTGTTAACTGAAACTAGTCATGCTGACCCTCTCCCCTGAAAAATGTATCTCCCCTCATTAGTGAAAGGAAGTGTGCAGATTTCTCTTGATTTAGAATTCTTTAACATTGATTCTCAACTTTCAGTCCCCAGGTGTTTTGAATTTCATTTCCCAAAATCTCTGACCATTGGCCATGCTAGTGACCTTCTGAGAGTTGAAGTTCAAAACATTAGGAGGCCCAAAGGTTGGGAAGGCTTTTGAGGCTCTGATGTTCCCTTGCAGGAGATTTCTTTCCATAGATGGAAAAGTAATCTCATGAAAAGAAACATGAATTTCCATCATAATCAATCATTTTTCTTAATGCTTTTCTTAATGCTGTTGCTATCCTTGTTGTTGCACCAAGATTACCCTAGATCTTGAATATTATGGAAGCTGAACACTCTGCCAATGCTGTGTAAGACCCAGCAACTTCCACCAGAAATCCACAACAGCAACTTGCTTCAAAGCAGTGAAGTTTTTATTGGAAATACAGGTAGATCTATAATTACATTTTAATAATTTTATATTTTCTATTAGGGTCTGTCTGCAATGTATGTGGCATTTAACTGGTCTTTAAGAAACTTGTTTAGTGCTTTGATGGCCAATATACTCTAGTTCATTTATCATTCTAAGCTTTATAAAGTATGGGGTTATGAATAGCTTGGGCTCAATTTTATTGCATTTCTAAACACTACCTGTACATTCTATCCACCCCCATTTTGTACTGAGTTGCAGGAATTTTCCCCTTCCTTCACGGACATTTAGTACACACTCTTTGTGATGTACAAAAAGTGATATTAGTTCATGATTTTTATCTTGTTGGGTTGTTTGCATTTTTTTTCTTCTGAAATTTTTACTCTTGTCCCCATTAACTAAAGCATTTTTCAAAGCTTTATTTAGTTATGCACACTTTATGAATATGATTAAATCCCAGTACAATAATAGTAATAGTAGTAGTAGTAGTAGCAGTAGTAATTTAAAAAAAGGGGGGGGATCTGTTTCTTTCTCATTATGGAAAAAATGAAACATATTTCTATGTTTTTGTCAATATTCTTAAAGACTGTAAATTAGATAGATTTGTGTGTGTTGTTTGTTTTAAATAAGAATTTATTTCTACCTCTAATGGTTCCTAAAACATGAGTTCCTCCATGAATTTGCATATCGTTGAAATTAAAGCAGCCATGACTATTTCTCAGTCTATTGAATTCTTTGTATTCCTTTCATTTAGTCTGGGTTGCTTGTTTCAAATGGATACACATGTCTCCTCTCATACCTACCCATCTTTTAATTGGATTTTATTAGGTTAAAATTGAGATAGCTGCAATCTATCTTCTGAAGTCAAAATTTGGTTTCTGGGAACAATAGATTTCCCCATTCCTACCTACTAAAGCAACCTGATGCATATTGTGGAACAGCTTTCTTGGGTAGGCAAGTCTGTATGTGTGTGTGATACAATAGCTCAAAAATCCAATGAGATTCTAGGTTGCCTCAATAGGAATACAGATCAAGGGAAGTAATTGTACCATTCTATTCTACTTTGGTCAGATCTCATCTGGCATACTGTGTCCAGTTCTGGACACCACAATTAAGAAAGGATATAAACAAGCTGGAATATGTCCAAAGGATGGCAACCAAAATGGTAAAAGGTCTGGAAACCATCCCCTATGAGGAGCAATTTAGGGAGCTTGGTGTGTTTAGTATGGGGAAGAAAAGGTTAGGAGGTGGCATGATATCTGTGTTTAAATAGTTGAAGAGTTGTCATACTAAGGATTGAGCAAGCTTATTTTCTGCTGCTCCAGATACTAGGAGACAAAGCAATGGATGCAAACTACAGAAAAAGAGATTTCATTTCAACATTAGGAATAACTTCCTGGTGGTAAAAGTTGTTCAAGAGTAGAATACACTGCCTTGAAATATGGCAGACTCTCCTTCTTTAGAGGTTTTTAAACAGAGGCTGGATGGACATCTGTAGGGAGTGCTTTGATTGTGTATTTCTGCATGGCAGGGGATTGGACTGGATGGCCCTTGGAGTCCCTTCCATCTGTATGATTCTATTCTTTTCTGACATTTCTGTTTAGGCCTCACATGTATGTGGCATTTAGGCCAAGAAATCATTGTTCAAAGATCAGATTTCCTTTGCTTTTCCAATCCTGAATCATGCTGCATGATTATAGTATAATTAGAAATGTGTTTTGCCTGTAGTCCTTATGGTGAGTCAATATAATTAGCTATTTCAATATAGTGACATAGATCATAGTCACAATAATGTTATAAAGAAATCAATTCTGTACAAAGTCTACAAATAGCTTTATTTGAAAAGCTGGCAGAAAGTAGTCAGTATAACTGTGTTTGTCTAGGTTTGTATGTGCTTTTTATCTTTTTAGTATATTAGTTAACTGAAAGCATACTAAATCTAAATAAATGAGATAGGTACTAATACTATTATTTAGAAGAGTATTATTATGCACAATCCCACTTATTATGGTGCATTTAGTTCTTTTTTCCAAGCGACAAGAGAATCTTGGCATCACCCAGTTTTTGAAAGCAAACTGCAATGTCATTATTATTTTTTTACAAAAAAAATTCTGGGGTCCACTTGGTAAACTGGGAATGCCAGATGGGTCTTGGAGTTTATATTTGTAGACCACAGGGTGTACTCTTTCATCTCAAGTTTCTTTAAATGGTACTGTGATATCCTTTAAGACTCTTTCCTGAAAGGCTCCCATCCATTCCTGGGGAATGTAGCATGGATGACATAGTTGCACTCATGTCCATAGGCAACTGATTTGCCTCTGATATCTTTCCAATATATCCCAGTATGGATAACATTGAGTTTAAATGGAGAACATTGGGGATAATATATTTAACTGGATAAATTAATCCCATATATTAGTAAATGAGCCCTGGTGGCGCAGTGGTTAAATGCCTTGTACTGCAGCCATTCACTCAAAAACCACAAGGTTGCGAGTAGTGATTGGGAAACCCATGTTTTCTTCTCGTCAGAGAAACTTTGAGGAGAATTTTTTTTAAAAATATTCTTCCCACAATTCTCCCTTTCAAATGGTGATTTTCTCTCCTTTTCAGCAGCCAGCGAAATATTTTTCACAGATTTCTCTCTGAATGACAATAAAAGACAAGGAGAATAATTACGCTAATTACTTTGCATTTCAAACTCAATTACCATCTCAAAAGGAAGTTGGCAGGTTTAAAGAACATTCCTATGCTTAAAAACCTGAAGGCACACAACAAAGGGGAAAAAGCCAGCCTCAACAAGAAATGCTAGAGGGACCCTCAAGGACCATCCAGTCCAACCTCCTTCTGCTATGAAGGAATACATGGGATCCAACTCTGCACCTCTCCCAGGGTGATGCCAAGGTCTAATAATAATAATAAAATAATATAATATAAAATATAGGCAAGAGAGGTGCAGAATATCCACACACACACACTTATAGTGTACTGCCAAAAGTGTGAAGCCGTATTTATTGTGACAACACGCTGTCGTAGGTGTGTAGGGTGTATACACACACAAACTGTGGAGCAGCTGAAAGTGTAATGCTGCATGTAATATGCTTGCACGCACATCTTGTGTGTGTGTGTATATATATACTACATACAATACATATACACACACGCATATACACACACACACACAAACTGTGGAGCAGCTGAAAGTTTAATGCTGCATGTATGTGCTTACACACACTTCTTTGTGTTTTGTAAATATATAGATACAACATACATATACATATATACACACGCATATATATATAATATATTACACACTCACACAAACTGTGGAGGTGCTGAATTATAAGCGCAGTAAGCTACACCCAGCTGGATTGGAAGATAAAAACAACAACAGACATATACATATACACACACACGCATATATATATATATATATTATATATATATATATATAAATATACACACTCACACAAACTGTGGAGCTGCTGAAAGTTAATGCGCATGTAATGCTTACAAACACACTTTGTGTGTTGGTAAATATAAGATATATAGATATACACATATAACATACTACTATACATATACACACACGCATAATATATATATATATAAAATATATATCACACACACACAAACTGTGGAATGCGCGAAAGTGTATGCGATGTATATGCTTACACGCACATCTTTGTGGTTTGTATTATATATATATATACACACATACATACACACACACACACACCACACATATATATATACACCCACAACACCACACACACACACAAGACAAACTGTGGAGCTGCTGAACTTTTCCCCTGCCATTCATTCGCTTCTCCTTTTGTCTCTTGTCCCTTTAGATTGCAAGCCTGAGGCAGGGAAATATCTAGTATTTGTAAGCTGTCTGATGCCTTTTGGCTGAAGAAGAGCTGAGCATAATTTATTATTATTATTATTTTATTATTATTGGCAAGGAGAGTGCAGATTTCCAGGAATGAGAGAGTGTGACTTACCCAATGTCACCCTGTGGATTTACATGGCTGAGCTGGGATCCTCCAGTTCACCATAGAAATTCACTGGCTGACCTTGGGCAAGTCACATCCTCTCAGCTTCAACTCCTAGTATTCCTTCCTGTGGCTTTATTCATGGCAGAACTCTTGCCGTCCTCCCCTCACTCTGCTCCTTCTTCAGATTCCTGCTTGGCAGAAGAGCATTGCCACTTGGCACCCGACCCCTCCCCTTCTCATCTGTGAGGGTCACACTGTCTCAGCTTCAGGGACATCCCATGACAAAACTCCTCTTTATGCAAGAAAACCCTCAGTTTGTCCCATCTTCCAGTGTCATCCTGATGAGACAGTGTGACCCACTTGGCTGTTGATGTTTGTTGCCTTCTGGTGGGCACTCTCCGTGCTTGGGAGGACCCTGGCAAAACGGGGCAAGAGGGGGGGGTGGGTTTTGTGTGTTTAGAGGGCTCTGCAATGAGGACATGCCAGTGTCTCCTCTGAGACCAGAGAGTGTGATGCCCAAGCCCCGAGGGCTCTATGGCCATCCAAGCCCTGAGCTCCCTTTCCCATGACCTCTTGGAAACACGGCTGTTGTCGTGTTTTGACTTTTGACTCTCCTGGCATCAAGGCTTGTTGGGGGAGGGCAGTGCCTCCCTTTGAGGCTGAGGTCTGTGCCAGGGATATAAGAAAACAACAACAACAAAAAAACAACAACAATATGGGTATTGTAGTTTTGTGGACATTTAGCCTTCTTGTCAGGAGCTCTGGTGGCACAACAGGGTTTCCATAGCATTAAAGATTTGTCGAACTGGTTATTTCTGCAGTGTGCACTGCAGCCTATTAGACTGCATTCCCAGCAGTCTGTGGTGCTATCAGAGCAGCTACATATGTTAGACATTCCCTGCCCTTCTCTCTGCACCTCTCCCAGTGATGCTAAGAGGTCATGCAATCATAATAATAATATTGGCACAGTCTCTCAGCCTCAGAGGCAGGACATGACAAACCTCTCTCTCCAGCTCTCTCAAGGTGATGCTAAGGCAAACCACATTTATTTTGCATTGTGTGTGTGTTGTGGTGTGTGTGTGTGTATGTACTTGAATTTCTTGGCCTTGGAGAACCCAAATCAATGTCTCCACTGCAAGATAATCTCAGATCATAGTGATGTAACTGTATTTCATCAAAGTGATTAGTCATTTTTTTATCATCAAAATACCTGTTTTACTCCAAAAAACGGTGGCCAAGACCTTCCTGATAATAAGTTTTGAGATTTCAATTCTTCTGTTCTGTGAGAACTTGAATGTCAGAGCATGGCATAAAGGGCAGAAGCCTCACCTTTTGTTATCTTTTGTTTTTCAAAGCAAGCTGCTGTGATTAAGCAAAGTTGGAGCAAATCACCCTAACAAAAGAAATAGCCTCCAGGATGAATGGTAGCTTTTCTTACACAAAATATGCATGTGACTATCGAGAGTCAGATGGAAGGATTCTTCTCTCCCTCATTCGAAATGACTAGCCTCAATTTCTTACTCATGATAGAGAATTATCAGATTCTCCTCTCCAATTGTAATAGAAATGTTCGAAATTGCCATTTTTCTCCTAATTTTCGAATTTTGGAGAATATTCTTTACATCCCTAGTTGCGAGTTCAAGACCAGCAAAAGGGCCCAAGCTCGACTCAGCTTGCATCCTTCCGAGGTCGCTTCTAACTACCCAGACTGTTGGGGGCAAATTAGCTTACTTGCTAATTAGCTTAATTGCTGTTCACCGCTATGATCTTTGGAATAGCGGTATATAAAAAATAAAAACAAATTAAAATATAAGATTCAGGTTTTCTAAAAGAACCCCCTAAAATTGATTTCCAAAAGCAGTTGTTGGATTTTGGCTAAAATTGATGCCTGTGAGCAATTTATTTCCAGCTATAAAGTAAGCAAAGTGGTTGGATTTAACTTATCATTGATATAATAATGTACAAACTCAGGAATCTCTCTCAGAGATGTCAGAACAAGCATTCAGTGCTGTGAGGAAATGGCAGAAGGGAGAGTTGGTAGACAGATAGTTAAATAACAATGGATGTCATGCAAGTGGCATTACCAATGATCAAGATTTTACCCTTTGATCCAATGACCAAAAATGTTGTTGTCTCTTCCTTACTTTTTTTATTTTTTTATTTTAATAATTATATTTCAGGGATACAGCTAACTCTGGTACTTAGCATCATGCTGAAACCATTAAAAAATGTTTTTTTAGCATGACAATTATTTGTTGCAATTTTCTAGACATATTTTTTAAAAATTTCCTGATGCCTTTAGTTTTTTATCATGAGCTGAGAAATGTGCCACATGATCACCCATGTGTGAAACTTTTCTGATACAATCAGCCCGTTATATTGTCAGGGAATCAGTCCCAGATTCCCACCCCCGCCTCCCGGATACAAAAAAAACATGGAATCTCAAGTCCCATTAGGGTCATTGGATACAAACATGTGCACAGCTGCATCGGTGCAGCTCTGCACATACAGTGTCATTGACAATAATGAGGCAGGGCCTTCTATCGATGCTCCAGTCCATGAATGGCTACCCTGCTGATACAGAGTGCCATTTGCAAGTGAAGTTCATTTGCAAGTGAAGTAAATGGATACAAACTTCCATTTGAAATTCAGTTTTCTAGATGTTTTATTGTTTATTGATTCAGTGCAGTTAATCATCATGGGTGACATTTTCTGTTTTCTGTTTGACAAATTTGAATCCAGTCATTTGCCAACACAACAAAAACACATAATTTCACTATCACATTGGCAAGAATAATTTCCTATGTTGCTTGTTATACCTTTGTACAAACACAATTGCACCCATGCTGTTTAACTGTACTGAAGCAATAAAGGAATAAAACACCCAGAATATTGAATTTCAAAGGAAATTTCCCACCCCTGATTGGAATGGGTGAACTCTTCCATGTGTGAGGGATAAGAAATTTTAATTATCTTACACTTCCTATGTGGGGAGAACAATAATTACATTTAGCACACTTCTTCTGGCCTAAGAAGTGTTATGCAATCATTTTACATCACTACATCTGGGCCCTATCCCTGCATATATAAAAATGACTCAAGTCCACTCTGGTTTCATTATCACATTTCATCTAAATTTTGCACATTCCCAGAATATTTTTATTTCAAGAATTAGGACTTTAGGTACTAAAACATCAGATGATATACAGCAAGGTAGATTTAGAGTAAAATTAGAGAGCCACCAAAGACAGTTAATGCTATATATTAGTAAATGATTGCCTTAGGCACCAGATGTGGCAGGGCATCAGCACCCTGGCTACTCCATCTATGCAGCCAACCATTTTTGCCCTTGCTGTGAAGGCAGAACTGCGTATGCTTCATGCCCTATCCTACAACTTCTAAACTAACCAACTGCTATTGAGTGTGATGGACACACTATTCTATAGTCAATACATTGAAGTAAGGTTCAACTTCAACTTCATTTGCTCTACATGAATAGAGCAGGGTGCCATATTCTCCATTGCAACAGGCAGGAAAATGCCCAGTTAGACCTGAAAATACCCAGAGAAATAGATACAAGGCTAGTTTGGGCCACTAACTGGTTCTGAATTACCTGTATTCAGCTCATGTCAGTGGGAACTAGTGAATCCTGGAACAGTAGAACCACATTATAAACTGGATAGGCATACTACTGTTTTCTGTTCTTTCTGAATTATTTAGTTGTGGGGCATCATCAGAGGTGTTCTTAGTATGTAAACATGGAAGATCTCAATCTGAATTCACCTTATTGTGACATATGTTGGGACCTTGAGTGAACTCATAAATAGAACTATTGATTGTCCAATCCAAGGAAAATGTCCTTCTTACAGCAATAAATAACTGACTGCTCTAAACATAATAGTCTGGCTTCACATTGTTTAGAAATAAAAATTGGTGCCATGTTAAATCCAAACTCAGAGTGCCTCAATAAGGTCACAATAGCCTACATTTGATCATTTGTCTTTTGAACAGTTTCATTCCATATAAGTCCATATTCAATTTCTTGCAAATTAGAAAACATGTAAAGCTCATAGATCTTCTTTTAGCTGGACCACTTATTCTGTAAATTTGGAGCTCAAACACTGTGTTTATAACATAATAAGCATTCGTAGTTATAGGACTATAGGCTGGAGAGCAATAGTGGCATAGCAGCTGGTAAAAATAAAAAAAAATATTTTCAAATTTTCTACTCCATTTGAAATATCTCTGCCAGCATTGGCTTTTAATTTATGGGAAACAAAATAAATCCTCATTAAAATGTTTTAATTGGTGTTCCCAGCCTTCAAGTAAGATAGTGTTAAATGGCCAATTCCCATAAGCCTCAGGGATTCTGAGAGTTGTAGTTGAGCAATACCTGAAAACCCAAGACTGAGAATCACTGATGAGTAGCCTAGTTATGGTAGTTGAAAACATTTCTAGGGAAAAATCAGGTTTAGTTGCATTATAGAGAGTCATGGGGAAAAATTCAATTTTAGATTTGAACCAATGAACAGAAGCCAGAAGGTCGATCCAACTTGTAGAAACATATAAGATTAACAGTGAATTATGTTCATACGAATGTCCAATGGTCCAATATTTATCATCTTCTTTTTAAAAACATTTTTACCAATAAAACACTGAGAAAATAGGATTAGAATACTCACTTAGCCATGGAAATCCACTGTTGAGCAAGTCACATTCCCTTAGCTTTAGAGGAAAGCAGTGTCAAATGCCCTCTAAATCAATCTTTGCAAGACAATCTTACAATAGCTTTGCCTTAAGGTTGTCATAAATTGAAAATAGCTAAAAGACACAAAACAACAATGGGGTCATATTCACTGTGTTGAACTACCCACGTTCCAGTGGCAGTGGATGCCTGGAGCAGATCTGTTATCTGCTTATTCACTTTCCTTCTTCTTCTCTCAGATATTCTGGGGAATAAGGTTTATATACTAACAATTTTTGGTCCAAATAATTATTTTTAAATCTTAAAATAATGACAAGATAAGAAAGAGCCAGCCAGAGGAGGAGGAGGCGTATGGAATTAATAGTAATAATATTATTAATTAATTAATTAATTAATTAATTATTAATTATTAATTTAAACCTATCTGGGGCCCAAAGAGGTTTAACCTATTTTAATTTTGGCCCCTACATACTGACAAGTTGTACAGGTCTAGTTTTGATGAAGGACAAGTACACAGTGTGATTCCAAAAATGTCAAATTTCTCTCCAAACTTTCCTTATAATAAAAAAAACAAGGAGAGAAGGAAGAGAAAGGAAAGTGGGATTTTACTTGTGTGACTAGCAAGTGTAATCATTGCACATGGTTTTAGCATGGTTCTCTAATTCCAGTACTTTTGAGGAGGGATGCATGGCAGGAGTCATCCAATGTACAGTGCTTCTTAATAGTTATCTTTCTCATTATGATTTTGTGGAGTCTGTAGGACCCAGGATTGTAGGACCAAGCGTGGTTTAATATTGGGTGCTTCATCAAAAATAATGTTCAGACAAACCTAAAGTAAAGCAATAGTTTATGAATATGGAACATACAGTTGTATAGAAAGATGGCCATATAGTGGGCTTCCCACATTCACTGGGGTGAGAAGCGTGCGTCCCCCATGAAAGTAGAAAAGCAGCAAATAAAAACATTATTATTTTACATGCAGGAACACCTAGGTTCTCCAACACAACTCTATGGTCAACTCTACTGTATTTCTCAAACACTGAGCACAGAATTGCAGTGGAGGACCTACAAATGCCTGCAGAAGTATTCTCTCTAGGAATCTGTAGGTTTTCCTGACTGATGTCTGGCCGAAGTTGACCAGAGAGTGATGCTGGAGGATCTAGAGATTTCTAGAAATAACATATTAATCAAATCTGCAAAAATCAAAGCCACAAATATGGAAGGCTGACTATATGCTGCTTTTTCACTGTATGCTCAATGCAATGTCCTGTTCAACTGACCTAGTGCTAACTGAGTAAAATGCAATTTTCAACTGCTTTTTTTCCTTAATTCCATAAAAAGTCTGTCTTCCTGAAATCTGGCAAATTTCTTGCCAGAGAATACCTCTATACCACATACCACTTTGTGGTGACTTGGGGGCCTTTCCCTGGAGCCCTTGGCGCCCTGTGCGTGGCCCTTTACTCCCAGGGAGTCCCCTCTTGTCACACTTTTCCCTCTAGGATCTCCTAGATCTCCATTCTCGCTCCCTGTTGAGCAGAATGAGACCCCTGGAGGTCCTAAAGCCGCGCTGCCACCACCCAGTGAATGAACTATAAATTATTAATTATATTTATAATAGCTCACAGCTATCCCTTCCCCACACACACTGGTACTTGTGAGGAATAGAGAGAGAGAGATCTAGTTTCAATAGCCGAGTCCAGGCACGTGTACAGGAGCAAAGAGAGAGACAGCTGATACTTTTAAAAGAAAGGAGTTTATTTTAAAGAAATAGCATAGAATAAAAAGATATCATTCGTGCAGAGCCACCTTGCTATGCAGGTCTAGAAAGCATAGTTGCAAAGAGTTCATTTCACCCAAGCCATTGTTAAAAAATAACAAAAGGCCTAAACGCACTAGCTAACACATTCCTAACTACTCACAGAAGATGGGATTTGTAGTCCTTTTGAGTTCCTGGATGCAGGGAGGGCCCCCTGGCCTCTCGACCTGCATTCCCTTGAGTCTGTGTCTCCCAGACTCAAAGAGACAGCATCTGGCATCCCCCTCAGAAGAGGATCAAGGGAGAGACAAAAGACCGCATGGCTGCACAAGTCCTTTTAAAGATTTCCCATAGAAAGTTCTTGAATCTCGCGGGCCTACTCTCTGATTGGTCAGTTAGACCTTACATCAGCTATGATGTCACAGCTCATTAGCATGTGATGTCATCTCTCATTAGCATGCACCGCCTCCCAGATTAACCCTTTGTAGTTCAGGAGAAGTTCCCAGATGACTGGAGACCCAGCCATCACACACTTTAATACAAGTTTGAATTAAAAGGGAGAAAAACATGGAAAGGGAGGAATATTATGCCACAGTCCCTGAATATCCTTCTTCCCTCAAATCCTGAAATTTATGAAGTTCTTAACTAGGTCCATTTCCATTCTGTTTGCAGTTTCATAACAACTATACACAAAGAAGAGAAGGTGGGTGGAAAATAAGTACACTATTTATTTTTATTATGAAAAAAACACAGATAGGCTATAAAAATGGTTTCTGTTCAAACCTTCCAATACCTATTTTTCACAAGGTTTGAAGAATTGTTTCCATCAGCAAAGATGCATATCCCTACTTTTTTTATTCTCTATAATAATAAACAATAACAACAAATCAATGCAAAAAAGAATAAAAAGGAAAGGTAAAACAAAGCCGAACAAAAATATAACAACACAGACAGCCTACCAGCACTATCACTGATTTTAAATTTAGTCTTATGCAAAAAATGATTGCCTAGAATCCCTTTTAAAGAATAATAGTCTTAAAGAGATGGGACCCCAAATTTGTGTTGATGGGATAGTAGCATGTTTTATCACCTTATCACAAATGCGAGATGAGAGTTATATCCATTTGTTGATTTTCAGTGAAAGTCAGTGGAAAGTTTGAAAACCTGGGCAAGATCTTGTTTAATGCTGACAAGCCATTCCAGATACTATTTCCAGGCTACTCTAGTGATAGGATGGTGGGTATAGCTATGCCCATGTACTGTGAAATTGCAGGAAAGTGAGGAAATGGCTTGCATAAGGGGGTAATCAATGTCCATCTTATGCAGTTGAGTAAATGCTGGCATAACTGTGCTGGTATAACCGTGAGTAACATTTGTGTAATATTGAAAAAGGTTCTGGCCCTTGATTTCCAAACTGAGGTTTAGATTTGGACCCAAATCTTTAAATGTGTCAAGGCCTAAACGAGCTATTTTTTTAACCACCAACGTGGGTCACAGACATAATCTTGTGATTATAGCACACCCTACCATTACAATGTCTCTGTTATGGCCGACATGTGAATGAGTCCTGATTTTTAATCTTGTTATATGTGTTTCAGACCGACTGGTACCTACAGAAAACCACTTTGTGTGCTGCATCACACACTGAGGCTCCAGAAAAAAACAACACCAAACCAATGGTGATATTTGATGAGAGACATGCATGGCAGAAGGTGATCTTCCACCAAGGCTACATTAGAAAAACCCTAAGATGTGATAAAAGGGAACATATTCCTTAGAAGAAGATAAAAGCTTTAAAGGGGGGGAAGAAATGGCATGGACATTTGATCTGCACAAAGAAAATTTTCTGTTTACAGAGAAAATAAAGATGGCCCAAGTAATGCTCTTACCCCACCCACGCAAAAGGAGAATGTACAGAAACCCAGAATCCATGCATTGTAAAACATCAGCACATATCTCGTTCCACCAAATAAATTGAAATGATTGCTCCCTTTCCCCCAAAGAACAGTGCAGTGGAATAAAGCATATTCATTTGTATGCAATAAAGTGCTGCCACCCAGGAATTCTAGTAAAAGAGTAGGCCACAAGAGCAAAGACTTTCAAACAACACAGCAGCAATTGCTTTTATCTTTTACTTTTTTATGAAATGAGCTTAGGGACATAATTCCTCCCTAGGTGCATGTGCATAATTCTCATTAGCAGTAATGGGAATTATGCATTCAAAAGGAACATATAACCCTAAATTGAGAGTTTATACTACGATCACTTTCTTCCCCATTATATTTGAAAATGAACCATAAAAGTAGGGCAGCCACAAAGAAACATTTTTGGAAATCAAAATTGAAAATGAAAACTTTCTTTCTAAAGTGAAAGTTTATTGTTGCATTGCCATCATTATTGCCTACTACTTGTTTATTTATAGGCAGAAGTGTGCTAAGCACCGTTCCATTCACAGTTCTGCTTCAGTTGTTATTTTCAACTCTATTCTGCTGAGATTTCTTCAAAGGATGTCACTGAACAGGCAGGACTTCAAATGTCAGACAAACTTTCCTGAAAATCTAACTTGTGCAACATTTTTGGTCTTCTGAAATGGGCAACAACTTAAAAAACATGATGGATTTTCTAGAACCTTTTGAATTCATGCAGTGCTCTGGTTCAGCCCAGTATCTTACATTAACAGGAAAATATGTCTTAGAAATTCAGCAGAAGATGAGGGTGTTCTCACTTAAAATTTGAAACGATTTAAATTACAACATTATTAAAAGATCCGATTCAAAATAACCCTGGTCTTATCCTGCGTTCCGAATCGCTTTTATTCTTCGTTCCCATCTGGTTTTTTAAATCGAAGTTTTTACCTGCAAGCGTTCCTACTTGGCATGAATTCGGTGTTTAAATAAATCGATTCTTCTCCTCCATACCTTATTTGGAGCTGTCAATCAATAGTACATCAGAATGACGTAACTTTAATCCAGAATATTTGGAAGCGATTTATCTTTTGGCATCGTTTCCATTTCATTGACAGCCAGGGAGAATCCCTTCAGAGAGCACAGAGATCAATGGGAGAGGCTTCTGGCAAAGCGAAGCTCTTTCCAGAGGAACTATGGGATAGGTTTTGGAGGGCAGCATCCTGTCTCCCAAGATAGCCAGGGAGAATCCCTTCAGAGAGCACAGAGATCAATGGGAGAGGCTTCTGGCAAAGTGAAGCTCTTTCCAGAGGAACTATGGGAGAATCCCTTCAGATAGCACAGAGATCAATGAAGGAGGCTGCTGGAAAAGCAGGGAGGGAGCACTCTTCCCAAAGATTCTCTTTCCAGAGTTGGAGAAGGCAGATTCCATTTGGGGAGAAAGGATCTATCCCCCCCCCCCATTGATCAGAGCCTTTCCCTGCCTGGGCGAGATCAGATGCCTCCTTGCGAGGAGCCTTCCCTTCCTGCCTCTCCTCCGTTAGAAATGGGCTCTCCCCACACAGAGGGGAGGTTGCAATCCACCGGGGGAAGCCTTGAGCAGCCGGGACTTCAGGTGTTTAAAGCGCTGAAGAGATTAAGCGCCTGTAAACCATTAAATAAAAAATAAAAATAATCCTTATCTCTTATTGAAAGACCACAGCGGACAAAAAAAGGGGTGAGGGAAGCAAAAATGGCGACAGCCAGACGGATGGGGACAGAAAGGGCAACTCCCCTAAGGACAGCCCCATCGCACTCCGCTCCTCCCACTCATCTAACGCGATTTCAAAGGCTGTCGTTCCTATTTAAATGCTCCGGTTCCTAACTCGAATCAATGGAAAAACATAGGTCGGACCCTAGTGTTTTTTTAACACGCGTTAAATGAGGAAAACTCGATTCAAAATTTTATCCCGCTCTACAATTCGATTTGTAGTGGGGACGATTGTGGGTTGCTCTAGAACTGTTCTAGGTTTAAATCGGATCCTAATAGGAACGCCACTCCTTGGATTCGATTCAGAACGCGGGGTTTCACCTAGTGGGAACATCCCCGATGTAGTTCTGTTCTGCAGATATGTGAGAGGATTTCTTGGTAAACATGGTTTACCAATTGTTTCCTGCAAAAAGTTAAGAAAACATTTTGTATCAGTAATTATAAAACAGATCCACCTAATCTGAGAACAGATTATCTCTTCTCCAGATCCCACTTCTAGTCTGCTAAAATGTAACAGTATGTTTTATATACCAGTTCCAATGGTTAAGATAATACAATATTATTGATGTTGCTAAGTGTTTCTTATTTTCTACATCAAAACCTCTGTGATGCTGTTCAGAATTTTGCAAACCCTGTTTGTGTCAAATAGCTGTATTGCATTGATTCCATCAGAAATGCTCGAACTTATCAAGACTTTAAGTGCAAAGTGAAAAGTCAAGCTTTCCCAGCTATCCAAAAGGCAAGAACTTATAGACTGCAAAGCATTGTTTGATCTCTAGCTTTGAAAGTGCCCATGGGTATAAAAGTAAAATGGCAAGTACAATATTTATAGAACTATGTGCACTGTAGGTATTTCTCAGTTTGGCACCAGCAGCAATTTCCTTGGTTCTAAAATGAACCAGGAGCAGCTGATCTGTGAAAGAAAGTCTAATGAAAGAAAATATCCAAGTGATTTCTATATTAGAATTATTGACTATAACATTTTTAGAGTAAAAACTATCAATGGCTTCGTTCTTTTTCACTTGCTGCACCATACTCTTGGAACTGCCTCCTTGAACATCTATAAACTATCTCTTCTCTTGCTAGTTTTAAATTCAAATTAAAGACTTTCTTGTTCTCTAAAGCATTTGGAACTGTATTTTAATATTGTTTAATAATTTTATATTTGATTATATGTATTAGTTGTTTTTGCAGTTGTATTTCAACTGCATAATTTACTTAATTTTGTATAGTTCATATTTTATGACTTTTAGATTGTATGCCATTGGCAGGTTATATACTCTTTTGATGATGCCTGTAAACTGCCACGCAAATTTATGGATCTATATAAATAAACTTTAATAATAATAATAATAATAAATCCACTATAAGTCTAAACTGGAGTAGATCTATTAAAATGAACAGGATCTGTTGATAATGATGTAAATCCAAGTGATTTCAATAGGGCTATTTTATGTTTCACTTCTATAATGGCTGACCTCAGTGAAGTTTTTCAAAAGAACTTAATTTTATTAAAGGAAGTTATGCTGAAGTACCCACACTATCTAGAGGATTCTGGGATTTATAGTAAAAAAGTAACTTTTCCAGGTGCTTATTAGTTTCAATTAATATATTTATATCAGGATCAGTATCTGACATGGTAATGGCACGACCACATTTGTTTAGACCTTTTCAGTATCAGAAAAGGACTTCTCATCTGAAAATATCCATTGAATCTATACCACTTTTGCTGTTTTCCATATATTATAATTCTGTTCATCACATTCAACAGATAGCCTGGATTGTTAGGCTGAAAATTGGTAATGCTACCATATTGGAAATACAGATTATTTCAGGAGTCCATTTCTCCTGAATCCTAAATAGTCTGTCATAGTAATCATACTGTGCTTCTCAGAATATGCTATCTCTTATCCATCTTCCAGTTGCTATTTGATAATGCTATAAAGCTTTTTTTTAAAAAAATAAATATACAATTTACAACTACCTACTTTTCAGATCTAGATGTGATGTTCATCTCCTTTTTCTACAAAGAAAATCCAGCAAATATAAGTACTACTGATTATACACCAAAATCTACATATAAAGCAGAGGCTTAGAGATACAAACATGAATGACAATTTTCCATTTTGCTTCTATTTGGATTGTAGGCTTGAAAAAAATATGTTAGTCAAGAAATTTCCACATACTGAATTCTAAGGGGGAACAATATTGTTGTTAAGAAATATTTAAGACAACAAGCAATGCTATTTACTGAATTGATATTGTGCAGCAAACCAGTATCCAAAATATAACCACGAAGGCATACAAAATGTCCCATTATTTCTGACAATTATGTTAAGGATTAATAATCTGCCTATTGTGGGGTAAATAGTGATTTTTATAAAAAATTTCTCACAAAATAAAGAACTATAGTACTTTGTTTTTACTTATTTTTGTGCTGGTGAGACAGTGGGCAGTTCTTCAAACATTTTAATTTTGAGTCCAACAGTATATCTACATAGTTATTGTAGTTTGATACTACTTTAATTCCCATAGAGAAAGCTCTTATGGACTCCTAGGATTTCTATTTGGTTAGATGCTAAGAATTTTTTGTTGCAGAATCTAGTCCACACCCTTGGATGGCAGAGCCATAGCTCTCAAACAAAGAAATGCAGATACCTCACCAAACTGTAAATCACAAAATTCCATAGAATGGAGCCAAGCCACCTAAACTGGTATCCAAATATTAAAAATACGTAGTGAAAGTGTTGAAAAACCAAACCTTTTCACTTCTTTATAGAAATCTAAGGATCCTGTGATTTGTAAAGGCACAATCTGTGCAGGAAGGAGATTAGCTAAGATTATAGTTAAAGTTTATTAACAGTCCAGTTGGGCTGGAGAGGGGCTCTTATCAGATCTTCCAAAATTTAAGAGTAGATGTACCTCTTGTTTGAGTTGAGAGACAAAGTCTGCTATTTTACCAGATGTGAATAATTTTGGCATTATCCCTGTTTCCCTCACACAATCCCAACAGAAGGATACACATGATACTATTCTTATTCCAGAAAATTAAACCTAAACCCATATATAATCTATGGTTTCCACATAAACACAAACATCCAGGCCAGGGTTGAGAGGTTGTAGGTAAAGATAAAGAGATTCCCCATGGACAAGGTTATCAAGTTGTAACTGACCATAGGGAGCGGTACTCATCTCTGTTACTAAACTGAAGAGCCAGCATTGTCAGCAGCAACTCTGTGATCATGTGGCCAGCATGATTGCACAGAATGCTGTTTACATTCTCACCAGAATGGTACCTATTTATCTACTTGCATTTGCATGATTTCGAAATGCTAAATTGTCAGAAGCTGGAACTAGAGATGGGAGCTCACCGCAACATGTGGCATCAGTTGTAGCAGCCTATATATTGTTGGACTGCAGCTCCCATAATTTTTCATCACAGATGATCTTAATTAGGAAGAGATTGTGATGCAGTCTATCATCTGCAGGTCCATAAATTGCTCATTTTTTATTTAGGACAGTATTAAGATTCTTATTGCTTCCCTCTCCATAACATTTAAGACACTTTGCTCCAGCATCCTGATGCTACTTTGGTACTATGTTTCCCAGGGGGAGCTTGTTTGGCATAGTGGATTGAATGTTGGACTATGATTCTGGAGACAGGAGTTTGAATCCCTGCTCAAACATGTAGCCACTGAGTGACATTGGGCAACTCACACTATGCACATACTGGGTCTTGATTGTGGTGTTTTTCAGGACTGATATCTAAACTTTGGCCCTAAACAGACTGGCACTTTGTGCCAGCCTGGCTTGAAAGTAGGGCTAGATAGGGCTGAGTGGTTACATGCGCCCAGCCCTATTTTTGCTGCCCTTGCACCAACTTGCCACGCACCCATCCATACGGGGCTGCCATGATGACATAAGTGCATCAGAGCGCTCAAATAGCACTGGCCAGAAGGGGCATCATCATGGCACGCAAGCACATCTATGGCACCCTTTCAAAGAAGCTGCCTAGATTGGCTTCTTTTTAGAGAGTGGGTCAGTGCTGCAGCTGCTGCAGCACTGACCAAGGGCAAAGACAGGCAGCTTTTAGCTGCCCGCCTGTATAGCCTCTTTGTTTACTTTAAAAGTTTCTTCTTTCCTGTTGAAATTGTCTAAGTGTTTGTGGATTTCAATGGCTTCTCTGTGCATTCTAACCTGGTAGTTGTTGGCATGGTGTTTTCAAACAGTATTTTATGCTCAGGATGGTTTATAAGGATAGGAAAGAGCCTCTCATGGCTGCAGGAGTTTACCACATATCGTGCAGCTGAAGAAAAGTCTACATGGGGACCACCAAACGCAGTGTTCAAATGAAAGATACTGCAGACTGGAGCAGCCAGAAAAATCAGCAGTAGCAGAACACACTATAAACCATCCTGGGCATAAAATGCTATTTGAAAACTCTGAAATTCTGTACCATGCCAACAACTATCAGGTCAGAATGCACAGGGAAGCCACTGAAATCCACAAACATTTAGACAACTGTAAAAGGAAAGAAAAAATCTTTAAATTGAACAAAGTTTTGCTACAATTCCTGAAAAACACTAAAATCAGGACCCAGCAAGTGCAAATGAATACCACCCAGGGTCCGGGGTTTTCCCAGCTGACAATAGATTGCTAATTAAATAGACACCCTGAGACTTTGCCATTCAGTAACAGACCAAAAGACAAATTAACATGGAAATCACTTCCTCTCACCCAAGAGTCACACAGTATATAAACCCTACTCGCTTCCATGCCAGCATTCTCTGAAGATCCCAGCCACAGCTGTTGGCAAAACATCAGGAATAAACTCTTCCAGAACATGGCCACATAGATTGAAAAACCCACAAAATATTAAATTTTATTGATTTAAATATTTGAAGACAAGTTTTCTGGAGTGAGCTGGCCTAACAAAATGCTTCATAAAACTTTGTCAAATATATGATAAAAGGACTCTGTTTTCCAAATGTCTGTGCTTTTCCACATAATCTGACAGAATGAAATCAAAGTGCCCACCACATTAGTGCTTTCATAGTTTTATTTCTCAATCATCTTGTCAAGCGTCCACTGTGAAGTGCTAATTAGGAGCAAGAAGTTAATTGGATTACCACAGAGGTCTAACCTGAATGTCTTTTCTCATGAGATGCTTAAAAGAGCATAAATTATCTCTCGTTCAGCATTCATTTCCCCTGTTGACTGCAGATCTTACAAGAAAAAGAAAGTAAATGAGATTGAGCTTGATGGCTAGAAATTTCCTCTGTAATCTTATTCCCACAATTATCATGAGATGCCCTATGAAGCTCTCTATGTTCTCATAAATCTTAAAAATAACAGAATGAAGATATATGAAGGTTGCATATTGCAGACACATGACCAAAGGAAGAACATCATATTACAGTTTGATATAGGGATACTCCCCCTTCTTGTTGGTTGTGTCAAAATAAAGCATCTTTTCCACCTTTCACTTCTGGCTCTGGTGATAACATTAACGGACAGCACATGCATTTATATATGTGCATGTGCCTTCAATGGGAACTAAATAAGCAGAAGGCACTAGATCCCATCTGATCTTGGAAGCCAAGCATGGTCAGCGCTGGCTAGTATTTGGATAGAATATCACCAAGGTGCTGTAGGCACCAGAGGAAAGCACTGGCAAAACCACCTATGACTATTCCTTGCCTAAGAAAACCTTATGAAATGCATGGGTTCACCATAACATGACAGGCAACTTGAAGGCTGTTGGAATGTGCAGAGTGCGCAGACTGCATGGATTTACACAGAAGTTTCTTGCCAGAAGAATTATCAAGCTCACTGTCACGGAGCTGTGTGCCAGATCTGGAATCTCCTCCTTTCCTCCAGATGCTGAGAAAGCACACTGAAACAAGTGTCTCTTCAAAGAGGCTCTTTAATCTTCCAGTTGCTTCCAGTTGCAGAAACCACAATCCAAAGCTACACATTCACCACCGACAACCAACAAACCCACACTGTACAATGAGGCTTGGGCCTTATATACACTTTTGCCATGTGGCCACCAATCTCAGCCTCTTCCTGCTGTGTGACCTTACTTGTTGTCCCCCAGCCAAGATGACCAAGCATATTTACATTAGTTTTTCTTTTTTTTTTAGTAATAGTCTTTATTACTTATATATAATAAAATTGTATCACAATAAAGTTTCAAGTGAAATTACATTTTGTTCTCTAATCTTAATTAGTTTTCACCAGTCTTCCTTAAGTTCTTAGGATTTTAAAGAGTTCTTTTTCCTTGAGCTATAAAAGAATTCATATATCTTGTTATGTATTATGCACAGTATAAAAAATACAGAAATCAACTCAAACTCATTTGAGATACATTTTCCTTATTTCAGCTCTTAACAAAAAGTCTTATGCTTATTTAATTTTCTAATACATATTGGAGTTTTTAAGTCCTCAGCTCTAATTTTGGTAAAGAATGCTTTGTCAGAGGTGTCATTTGTTCACCTACAAACCTGCAGCAATACAAAAGATTGCATACAGAGTGTGAAAAGGAACGAATTAAGTATGCTGCTATCACAGAGTTATAAACTGTTCAATATCCAGTACATTTGTTTTTACATTCCATCTTGTTTCCCATAAGACCAGAACCTTTTTCCAATCATCTTTCCTTTTCATTATATCTTGATCTTGTATTTGACAAGATATCTTATCTAGTTCTCTATACTCATTCACTTTTTGCATCCAATCATCCCATGTTGGTCTTGCTTCTGATTTCCATAGTTTGGCTATTAAGATTCTCGCCACTGTAACTAAATATAATATTATCCTCCAATATTTGATTTTGTCCTGTACTCTCAAAATCGAGGTCATGTAAAGTATGTATAAATTGGGATTCATTGGGAATTTTATCCCAAAGATCTGTTGAACTGTCTCATGAACTTCCCTCCAAAATTTCTGAATCTCTACATATCGGCACCACACATGAAAAATCATCCCTTTCTCTTTATTACACCTCCAACATAGCCCTTGTTCTAACTTATAGAGCTTTTTAAATTTCCACAGTGTATAATAGCATCTATTCATTATTTTCATGTGGTTCTCTTTTAGGTCTTGCACCACTGTGAATTTGTTTATCTTTTTACATGTATTTTGCCATTCTTCAATTTCAATCTTACCCATGCCCATTTAATCATTTAATCCTTTACCATCTCTTGTTCCATATGTCTACTTAATAACAAATTATATAGTTTTGATACCTTTTCTTTTTATCTGACTGCCAAATTATTTTATCTAGCTCATTCGGATTGCTTTTAATACCTAATGTCTTTCTATCCTCCATGTATCTTTGTCTTAGCTGTAAATAATAAAACCAGCTAATGTTTATCCCTCTTTGTTTAATTCCTCACTTGATTTTAAATCCATATTGCCTAAATACGCCTTCTTAATTGTATTTTTATATGTAAGCCATTCATTACCCTCTGCCCATCTTCCCTAGGATGTTTCCTTTGCGGAAATCCATATAGGTCGTTTAAAATAAAATTTTGCTTTAATTTTCCTCCATGTAAATAATAAAGATCTTCTGACTGGGTGGTTCATAAAGTCTCCATTACACTTTAATTTATCATAACCTAAAAAGGCATGCCAGCCAAATCTTATTTGTATCACTTCCAAATGAAGTAACTTTATGTCCTCTAATTTAATCCAGTTCTGAATCCAAATCAAACTACATGCCCAATAATATAGCTTCAAATCTGGTACTGAGTATCCTCCTATTTCCTTCTTATCCTTTAGAACCAACCATTTAATTCTTGACTTCTGTCCTTTCCATATGAATTTCCTAAGTTCAGATTCCCATCCCTTAAATGTCCCCTCTTTGATTTTAATTGGGAGATTTAGCAGCAAATACAGTAGTTTGGGGAGGGTTGTCATCTTAATTACCACAATTCTCCCCAATAAGGAGAGATTTAATTTGTTCCATCTTATTAGGTTTTCTTTTACTCCTTTCCAACTAGCTATGTAATTATTATTAAACAATTTTAGATTATCTTTAGCAATCCAAAGCCCTATATACTTAATTTTTCTCTCTATGTTGCTGCCTGATTTCTCTTTTAGGAGACTCTCCTCTTTTTTAGACATGTTTTTAATTATCATTACCATCTTCCCTTTGTTAATTTTCAGACCTGGATATTTGCCAAATTCCGCTAGTTCTTGAAGCAGTTCATCAACATTTTGAATTGGGTCTCCCAAAACTACCGCTATATCGTCTGCAAAGGCTCTTATTTTTGTTTCTTGCCGTTTTATCTTCATACCTTTAATATTTGGGTTCAGTTTAATCGATGTTAATAATATTTCTATTACCATTACAAATAAAAGCAGGAACGTGGGGCATCCTTGCCTTGTACCTTTATGGATAAAGAATTCCTGAGATCTTTCCTTGTTCATAACTAAATAAGCTTTTTGGTGGTTATATATCTGCTCTGTTACCCTCATGAAATTTGTCCCCAAATCCATTCTCTTTAAAACTTGTAATAGAAAATCCCATCTTACTCAATCAAAAGCTTTCTCCCTGTCAATAGCTATCAATGCTCCTTTCTTTTCATTGTTGACTGTGTAGTATTCTAGACTGTCCAATATTGCTCTTATATTATTTCTAATATATCAACCTAAAACATTAGTTTTTGAACATTTCACAGTGCTTTCCGGCACATGATGACCTTGCAGATCCATCATATGTCCTGTACAAGCTGCAACCAATTCCTTGGTTATCAGGCTGCAAGTGACCCATAATTACCTTTGTCACTTTCTCCACATCTGGATATTTTATATTAGGCTTTATTCTCTAACAAAGGCACATACAAACACAATGCAAGACTGTGAGGGGACCCCACAAACCTTAGATGAAACCCTGCTTAGCTTTCAAGATCAGACAGGATCTGATGTCTTTTGGGTATTTTGGGTATTCAGGAGTTCTAATACTTTTAGTTAGGATACTGTCATGTAAGGATTGTGAAAGTATGAAAGAAGTTTTGAATACAATAAAAACTGTTCATGTGCCTAATGACCTTTCATAATCCAAGGCTTGTATGACTGAACAAAACTGATAATAAAAAATTGTGAATAATTTCCCTGGGTTTATGCTATCATTCATCTCTCTTTTAACAGCCACTTTATTTCACCTGTCTATTGCAAAAATCAGCATCCTATTCTCTCCTAACAAATACAATGCACCTTTTTAACCATACAATTAAAATATTAATAATCATACTCTCTCTCTCTCACACACACACACACTTCTGGATAGGCTGTCTTGGTTGAATGTTGGGTGCTCTTTTTCTACCCCTACCTGTTATGCCCAAGATTGTAAGGGCAACCTGTTTATCCTGAGAGCGTGTGATGAGAACCTCTTCCTCTGTGGACCTATTCACAGCAAGGCTGAGAAAGACATTGAGACACCAAATTTGGTTTTAAACACCATGCATGTAACATTTATTGAATCACACAAGTAACACAAACATTGATTATCAAGAGCTCTTTCATTCACACATTCATACAATACTCACACACACTTTCCTTCCGCCGAACATTGATCAGTTGTTCTCGAAGGCTGGAGATGACATCGTTGCAGCGGTAGATGCCAACAAAATGGAGATGAAAGTCCAGGGTCTTTATACTTTTTCTTCTCTCTGGCTCTTGGCTGCTGAAGTCTTGCAATATTGCAGCCCATTACTCAACTTCCTCTTTTGGGAGGACAGACAGGTTGTTCAGATCAGTCCGTGTTCAAAGCTACTCGTTCTGTTCAAAGCTCTCCATTGTCCTGTCAGTTCCTCATCATGGTGACTCAGGAGGTAAGGTTCTTCCCGGTCATAGTTCATCACACCTGGATGGCTCCCCGCTTCAGCTTCCAAGTTTTCAGACTTTCCTCGCCTCGGTTGCCAAATACCTTCGTCACATCAATGCTTTGCGCGGAACCATCTTGTTTGTTCCTTTAGCTATGTTTAAAGCACAATTCCTTGGTTCTTCGGTTCTTCAGCTCTGGGTTTAAGTCAGAGCTCACTCATTCGTCTTACATACCTGGCTGATGTTTTTGAGAAGCTTTCTTGTACTCCTCCCATAACTTTTCTGGTGTAAATTCTAACAGGGTTTTATATTGTCTCCCAGGCTTTTAAAAACCTATATGAAACTTCTGAATGAAATCATTAGTATAATTATGAACATCTGATTTCTCTTCTCTTTCCCAGGCAAACTGTGGAAATGCTGAACTAGTGTCTGAAATCAGTGCATTCAGTACAGTAATAGATGAAGGTGAGAAACAGAAGTCTGTTGAAAAAGTCAGAAGTTCTCATGGGAAAGGGTTCATCTAATCATGGATCGTTTTATTCCAGTGTTCCTGGCTTGCTTATTTTAAAACACAGTTTCAAGTCTATATTGGTACACTACAAAGTCCTAAATATGTTGGGAGCCCAATACCTAATGGACTGTTGCCTACAAATGACCCTGTTCTAACCCTGTGATAAACAGAGTTTATTTGTTCATCTCTGTGAAGTTCTCCTTTATGATTCCCAACAGTATGAAGGTAAGTGGGAAAAGATCAGTGACAAGATGATTTTAATATAATTATTGTGGAATTCCTTTTATAAAAAATGTTCTCCCCAAACAGGAATCAGCTATGTTGACATTTCTGCATACACTTTAATTTGCCTTAGTCATGGTTGATGCTTCCACTGTTTTCATTCATGTAACATTTTGTGGAAGGATAGCTTAGGAAAAAAGGGGGAATTGGTTGGCGGAGACTGTGTATCAGGAAGTTTTAAGGTCTGATACCACATTGTTACTAAGGAATAACAAATTTTAGCTGCATTATTTCTACTTCTAAGAACAGAATTTACCTTGTCATTAACTACAGTGGTACCCCGGGATACGAAAGCACCGCCTTACGAAATTCCCGGGATACGAAAAAATCCCATAGGAAAAAACTGTTCCGGGTTACGTTTTTTTTTCCGGCTTACGAAAAAAAATTTGGTGCTTTTCGGCGCTTTTTCGCACGAAATCGCGGCTTTTAGCGCTAGCGCCTATGGCTTTTTCGGGTTGCGAAATCTTTCGGGTTACAAAGGGCTCCGCGGAACGGATTAATTTCGTAACCCGGGGTACCACTGTATTCAACTTTAACCATTTTCAGATATTCATAATGAGTGTGGGAAGAAAGAGATTGTACAAGTCCCACACATTCTGTCGTCACCCTCTTCACAAGAAAGTCAGCAGTGAAAGAGGAGAGTCACATCTCCATGTGATCCAAAACACTGAAAAATCAAAGTTCATGAGTATTTGGTGAGCTTCCTTGCATAGAGGAAGGTGTCGTATTCACACAGGCACTTTGTTATGAAGAAATATGATGGTCACAGAAGGTTGCAGGTTGAGCATGATCTCTCCTCCCATGCTTTATTGTGAATGCCTAAACAGGCTCTCACTTTGAAGGAAGTATGATCACTGAGAATGACAGTGGGGAAATATTGTGGCTCGAGTTGTGGTGTTGGGGTTGTACCTGTTCCATGATTGATAGATGGATAGATGCATCTGAGTAAATAGACTCAAATCTACAAAGGATCTGTGCAGCTGTTTGTCTCAATGTACCCCACTACAGGCAGAGGGACGAAATGTCATTACTTACTATCCTGTTCTCCAGTGCCTCAGAAATTACTGTTTGCGGAGGGGGGTTATGGGACCTCAAAGGTAGGATTTTGGAGGGTCACATTGGAAGACATTGTAGCTACATTTCTGTAGATAAGTGTCCCAATGCATGATTAGCCTCTGTTTTTCGTATGTAAAAGAGTAAAGACTGACTTATTGCTGTTTCAGCTGTTGATGCTAAGATAACACAAAATAGGCTTGCCCCCAGACTACCGCCTTTTGATTACAGAAATAGAACTTTGACCATCACAAAGTTGTTATTAACTCATTGTTCTTCTCATTGATTATGATAATATAAAATGTTTTTTAAAAAACATGGCACCCAACTATTATCGCTGCTGTTCGACCTTCCTGTTGTGCCTGTCTCTTCTGCTATTAGCCTTATCAGTGGAGATAAAAACCTCATTTGTCCTCCCTATGCCACAAAGTCCTTACCTTTGGCAGAGAGGACTTTGGCTCATCTCCATGTTTATTTGCACAGCCCATTATGTCTTCTAACTTTTAAACACATTGCTTACTTAGGTCTTATCATCACTCAATACTTTATATATTTTATTATTAAGTTGAAAGTAATATTAAAAGTGATTCTGGAAGTTATTATCTGTACTCTAGAATGTGGTGGCCATTTACTGAGCAGGCTAAACTGGATATGCTAACAGTTATAGTGACCTGTATTTATGGAAAACATACTCTTCATTTTTTAAAAATAAAATCCAAGATATTTCATTGCCTTTTGGCCATCAATTTCATAAATGTTTAAAATATCAATATACAGGATCATATACAACATATACATATTTTGTTCTCATGCATTCCCCCCCCCCCTTCCGTTCTCTTCCCACTCCCTTCTGTTCAGCTCCGGTTGTGTTCCTCAAGCCCTGTGCGATAAACTCCATAGTTTTGCCATGGCAAGGCATTTAGGCAATGCCATGGCATAGGGGGAAAACTGTAAGCACCAGGTTGGGGGCGGTATCTGATGCCACCTCCATGCTGCCAGGAAGCTACACAGCTGATCACATGTGCAGCAGCTTCATGGCATTTCAGCAGCGCAATATTTACATGCCTGTGCTGCTGAAAAGCCAGGGCGGTGGCAGCAAGGTCACCTTCTTTCCATCCTAAAAGGTGTGGCATTTTACCACTTCTTTTTGGGCTGGAAAAACACCAGATTGAGGTTGTGGCATGCAGTTGCTGCAGCCCCAATCTGGTGCTCAAAGGGACAGCATTAAGCCACACGTTTATAACTGTCTGTTTCAGCCCATAGATTGGTTACTGATATGTCAACATAGTACATAAAGTAAATGCCACCAGGCATTCTAAAGAAATACTATATTTTTTAACCATGACTTTTAAGAAGCAAAAGGCAAATTCATGTGCATGAAAATGATATTTTTATTATTAAGAAATGAACATGATTGTCTACAAGTTACACAGGGAAACAAGATATTTTGTTTAATTTATTGTTATTTAACTAGTTATTGTGGTTTTAAATTAGATATGTTGTTTAATAACTTTTTAAGGGGGGGAGGGAAATATATTGTTCTTATGCTGTATGTTATTTTAATGTTGTAAACCGCCCGGATTGGTTCACCACAGGGCGGTATATAAATAAAAATTTATTATTATTATTATTATTATTATTATTATTATATGTAAAAATGATTTTGAAAAGTGTGGTGCAAAAGCCACATTGTTAGAGAATTAGCCCTTTGTTAATACTCTTTTTTAATATGACATTTTAACAAGCTGTTATGCCAAGCTGGATTTGTGTCAAATGCCAAATATGCTTGTGTTTCAAAACTGTTACATTTCTTCAGTATATGAAAGTTTCCAAGTACTTTCTATATGTGACTAGTCTCTAAGTGTCAGCAAAAAATAAGCAAATTGTCCTTTCCCAGGTTTTCATCACAGATCCGTCGATGCGGTTTATTCTCCCCCATCCCCTTCACAGCAGCTAGCACTGCAAAATGGACCAAATCATTTAACACACCTGCCAAAGGAAAGCTGAGTCTGACTTCATCTTGCTAATGGAGGGCAATCCTGTACATGTAACCAGATCATTTTCCCACAGATGGATTAACAAATGTCAGGCACTGGCTTCTTTTCCTATAGATTTGGCATTAAAGGGATATTTTTAATGAAAAAATCCACCTCACAACACTTCTCCTCCTTGTGTGTCAGCAACCTCCTTTGCCTTTTGCAGTCATCATTAAAAGGGGAGCATTGAAATACCTAAATGAGATTGTAAATCTCACAGGAACTGCAGATGTTGCTGACCAGACATGAACTTCACTCTAACACAAATCTTCAGAGATTACTTACGCAGAGATGTAGAACACTGCTTTGAGGGGAAAAAAAACTGGTCTGAAGCCAGAGTGTTATGACATCAACAAGTTTGTGAAAACAAAACCACTCAACTAAAAAGCAGTTAAGATGAAAGAGCATTTCTATGGGGGAGAGGGGATTTTATGACAGTTGGTGCTGAATCTTTTTGCGTTACAATCACTCTTTAACCATATTGCAGCATCACAGTTTAGAACTGCTTTACAGTTAGAAGGAAACTAGTGAGTTAAATGCTGTGTTCCAGTGAATCCTGAATTCATCAGAGGCTTATCAGCTGAATAATGCTATGGTTAAACTTCCCTGAAATAAAATTAGTAGGCCTCCTGTTACATATCTTACATGTGATATGGTTAACCTTACAAAAGAGACCCATTTAGTTCATAGTACCTCCCTACAAAGAGGAACTGTGATAGGTTAATCTCTAAGGTCCAAAACACACTGCAGAAATAATGTAGTTTGAGACCACTTTAACTGTTCTGGCTCAATGCTAGAGAATTCTAGTAAGTCTAGTTTTGCGAGACATTTAGCCTTCTCTGACAGCAAGCTCTGTGGTGCCACAACAAACTACAGTTCCCAGGATTCCCTAGCACTGAGCCAGGACAGTTAAAGCAATCTCAAACTAGATTATTTCTGCAGTGTACTTTGGACCTAGCACATTAAGGCTGTACTCCTGTATGGAACAGTATACTAACACCACAGTTCTGCATGCAGAACTATGCTACATCTGACAATTCAACACCACTGTTGAGTCCAGCAAGATACCTAGTTCAGAAATCCAGGTTTCAGTAGTTAAAACTCAAAAAACATTTAAGAATCTATAGAACCAGTCCAGAATTGTTTATTGTCAGAACTGACCAGCAAGAGTTAAACACTGCCTAATTAAACTATACACAAATTCAAAATTCAAGTGATTAATTGTTATTCATTATAATTTATAGACTCATTTCTCTTTTTGCATACTGCCTCCTTCTTTCTTGATACAACCAGATTATTTCACAGAAACAATCTTGAACAGGCTTGGCTCAGCACCTGAGATCACTATGACATAGCAATACAATTTCTATTGTATAATCCATCACCCATTATTTTATGGCAGCTCCTCACAACCACCTGGATTTAGTGCTGAGCTACTGCAGCCCACACCCCCTATGGCCATACCATGGCTAGTGGAAATTGGTTGTGATCAAGAAAGTGTCTAGCTATGTCCTCATAGCCAGATGTCAATAGGATTCCACCATCTGCTGACATCTGCCAGATTCCTCCAGAGGACTCAGAGGTGTAATTATTTTGCATCTGTCTAGCCAGATGCTTCTCTGATCCACTCCAAAACCTCTTCCAGCCACAGAATTGCTAGCGGGGCTGCAGAGACTCAACAGTAAATGGGGTGGAGATGGCATAATAATAATAATAATAATAATAATAATAATAATAATAATAATAATAATAATAATTTTATTTATATTTCCCACTTCTCCCTGCAGATTGAGGCTGGATTATATCAATAAAAATAGAATTAAAGTTCCATATAAAATACAGTCCATAAAATCACAGCATTGCATTAACATCAATAAAAATCACTATATCAACATCTAGTCTAACAGACATGCTCAGAGTGGGGTGTCCCTTTATGGTTGTCTACAGAAGATCTGCCTGTCGGAAGGGATCCGTCTTGAGTGCCTTCTTAAAGGCATCTAAGGTAATAATAAGTCAGATCTCTTCCGGTAAGCTATTCCACCATTTAGGGGCTATGATGGTAAATGCTTTGTGGGAAGTTGATATTAGTCTGGTCTTTGGATAGTCTAATAAATTCTTCCCGGTTTTGTGAGAGTGTGGGACAGATTGTGTAGGAAGAGGCTTTCCTTCAAGTAACTTGGGCCCAAGCCATATAGGGCTTTAAAAGTGATAACCAACACTTTGTACTGCACCTGGAAGCTAATCGGCAGCCAGTGAAGAGATTTTAGTACTGGTGTTATATGGGTTGACCTAGGTGTTCCTGTGACCAATCTGGCTGCTGCATTTTGCACCAATTGAAGCTTCCGAACTTGGTACAGAGGTAGCCCCATGTAAAGCACATTACAGAAGTCAAGACGAGAGATTACCAGTACATGAACCACTGCTTCAAGTTCCTTTCAGTTCAGGTAGGGACGCAATTGGAGTATCAACTGAAGTTGATACCAGGCATTTCTGGCCATCGCATCTACTTGAGATGATAACTGTATAGATGGATCCAGAAATACCCCCAAACTGCGTACTTTGTCCTTTAGGGGAAGTGTGACCCCGTCCAAGACTGGCTTGGTTGTTGCCAAGGGAGAAAGAGAATTTCAACATCGACAGTGACCCCTCCAAAAACATATGGGTCTGTGTAGTTGCTATGCAACCAACAGGGTGCTGTCTATAGTCTGTTCAACTGGAGTTTCTGGAGCTAGGGATACTCTACATGTTCATTTCATTCATTGTCACATAATAACATCAAAATTTGTCACCATGCTTGGAAAATTATAGCTTTCAATGATTGTCCACATTTTAAGAATTTTAGTGAAAAGTTCATTGAATAAAAGAAATTAGCCAGAATTCTATTGTTAGTTTCAATTATAATAGACCCACTGACTCAGTGGGATTTGTCTATATTTTAACTTACTGCCCAACTGATTTACTGAATCTGTTGTAGTTGAGACTACAGTGAGATTCAGGCAACTGTCTTTTGGGTACAATCCAACACATGTTTTTTCCAAGCAGCGTTTTATTTTATACAAATCCAATGCACATTCTGCAGAAGATTTAATGGGGCCACTAATATTAGTGGACATATGATTGGATTCTGAACAGACACATTTAAATCAAGGTAAATGGGTCCTAGAACAGATCAAGCCTGAACTTTCCCAAGATGATGCTGTTGTACTTTAGCCACATCATGAGACGGCATGACTCACTAAAAAGTACAATAATGATAGAAATGGTGTAAGGCAATAGAAAGCGAGGAAGACCTCATACCACCTGGATAGAATCAATTAAGAAGACCTTGACCCTAAGCCTGCAGGACCTAAGCAAAGCAGTTGAAAACAAGAGTCTTCAAGATGTCTCCTTTATGGGGTCACCATGAGTCAAAGTCAACTTGAAGACAGTTAACAACAACAACAACAATAACAACAAAGTAGCATGGCTATTGACCTCAGTGAAAGTCTTTGAACTGGGATTCCTATCAGATGACTCCATCTGGATCCAACTCATAGGATAGTGCAGAGTTAGGGAATCTGTGACAAACCAGATCTTTTCAGACTCCAGTTTCCCACATCTTTTATCACCAGCCATATTTGGGAGGGAATGGGAAATAACATCTAACAACATCTGGAATGCCACACTTTCCCCATCTTCAATATAGTGGTTCTGAAAATGTGACTAAAATGAACTCTTCTGAATCTCTGGTCCTGAACAGACAGGCCAAAATAAAGCTGCTTTGGATCACTTTGGAGATATACTGTTTAAATGCTGCATATGTCCTAAGAGGCCGGAAACTGCGCCAAAACCATGCTCCAATCCTAAGGACTGGAGTGCAGCTTTGGTGCAGCTTCTGGCCTCTTAAGATGTGTGTGTCATTTAAACAGCATACCTCCAAAGTGACCTGAACCAGCTTTATTTCGGCCTATCTGTTCAGGCCCTCTCTTACCAAAATAACAAACTTTGTATAATTCTATAGAATGAATAATCCCTTGCATACAGAGTGTTGCTTCTTTGTACTGTTCTTTTAAAGGAAGCTTAAGAGAAGCAGACAATTTCTCAACCTCCTTGAAAGGCTAATTTACACATTTGGAAAAGTTCCCCATGATTTCTAACTTGGGCTTTTGATTGCAGAAGCTCAGACATTTCAGAAAAGGCTAAAACCTATGCAGTTACCATCTTTCTTTTTTATTATTTTGGCAAAAAATTGCTATGCACTGAATTTGTATAATTAATTATAGGATTATAGTATGCAACGGTTTTCTTTTATTTGTTACTTCTGTATGGTATGGATGGGACAGCCTTTGATGAACATGCCTCACCACTGTTCGAGCTAGCTAGGTTTAATAATAATAATAATAATAATAATAATAATAATAATAATAAAATTTATTTGTATCCCGCCCCTCTGAGAACAATCGGAGCGGCTAACAAAGTTAAAAATACAAAACATATAAAATCCCTGGTACCCTCCCCTCCTTAAAAAAGTATTAAATTCAATGCAATATTTAAAAAACAGAACAAAAACAGCAACAAACAAACAAACAAACATACAAGTTAAAAACTGACCAGAAGGTCAACAACATCATACCAAAAAGCAACCAGTGGGAGCCGCAGTATCTTTCCCAGACGTTTTTCTAAGGCCAGGTTCTCTATTCTGGGAAGGCCTGCCGGAAGAGATCCATCTTAACAGCCTTATTAAAGCTGTCTAAGGATGTAAGTAGATGGATCTCATCCAGCAGGCCATTCCACAGTCTGGGGGCGACGATGGAAAATGCCCTCTGGGAGGTAGTCGAAAGATTTTTGTGGCTGAATTAGGCCTCTCCCAGAGGAGTGGAGTGCGCCAGGAGGATTGTAGGGGAGAAGGCGGTCCCGGAGATAGCTTGGACCCAAGCCATTTAGGGCTTTAAAGGTGATAACCAACACCTTGTACTGGGTCCGGAAGCTAATGGGCAGCCAGTGGAGGGACTTTAGAACCACGGTAATATGGTCCCTCCTGGATGTTCCAGAAATTACTCTGGCTGCCATATTCTGTACTAGTTGCAGTTTCCGGACCAAGCACAAGGGTAGAGCACATTACAGAAGTCTAGACATGATGGGAAATGAAAAATCAGCATTATATGGAGAGTTAAAGATTCCTCAGCCTTACTCTACAGAATAAGTACAAGTACAACTTATTTCTCGCCCATACAAGAAGTGAACATTGTAGTCTCTTTGAAATTCTGACATCCTAATAACCAGGACCAGCCACATCATTTTCCATGATTACTTGTGAATATATGTCCATAGATTTCCTTTCATGGCATTCTTTAAATAAAACTATCTAAGCACTCAAGTGGAAATAAATTTGGTCATGCCATCCTTCCATGACCAAAATCTCTATTGTTGTTATGTAATTTCGACTTGACTCCCACTTGTGCCAAACATATCATAGTATTTTTTTTTAATATATATAAGATTTCTTCAGAGGAGTTTTGCCATAGCCTTTATCTAAGGCTGTAAGGATGGGAATTGCTCAAGGTCACCCAGTGGGATTCCATGCATGAGAAAACATTTGAATCCTGGTCTCCTGGGATCCTCAGATCAAATTCTCAGTTAGTTATATTATAGAATAATATCTCAATATTCTGTGTTCAGTAAAGAAGCTTCCATAGGCACACAACAATTTTTCTTCAGTCTTTGTAGTCCTTAATCTTACATTAAAGAGAGCTCTCCTATCTTACTGAAGTAGATTTCATCTTTATTGAATGGATCTCTCCAAAACCTTGTGTACAGGATTTGAATGTTTGCAAGTTCTAATTTTCCAGAGATTGTTGAATTGCAGCTCCTAACATCCAAATAATTATTATGTTGACCTGGTATGATAGGTTACAATCCAAAAATTTCTGAAAGTCTGTAAGTGTCCATTTCTGATCTGCAGTGATATGTCTAACTAGCGATATGACAAGAATTTTATTTTTGATAATTCATATAGGGACTAGCCTATTTGATAGCTCTCACAATAAGGTGCAGATAGCACTCTAAATTTAATTAGCCACCAACTTTCATATTTTACAATCTCTTTATGCACTTTTCAGCCAAAAAAGTACCAAAATGCATTTTGAAATGTGCATTTCAAACAAAACAGAAACTTTCAAACATCAAATTTAAAATGTCTGTTTAAATAAAAAGATATTTACTTGCTGGTGAAAGGTGAGCAGAAAGGGAGCCATCTTAGAGTCCTGTGGAAGGAAATTCCACCAGTGGAATCACTAGTGCGAATTGGTAGATTCTGTGTCTTAAGTGGCACTGCTTCTTCTGTCTGCCCTAGGAGATTGCATACATGCTCCATACTTTCTGAAGAGAAGAGGACTGATTTGATAGTGAACCAGTGATAATTGGTAGCTTTGTGTCAGTGAGGTTGTGAACCTGCTTTGGGCTCTACTACGAATTCTATAGGTGCTATCCATGGTGCTTAAACTATTTGGGAGAGAACACCTTTACAGTTTGAACTAAAGTCCAGAAAAGAGTGACTGCCCAATGGCATGGAAGTTGTCACTGATGGGAATACTTGTCAAAACTCCTCCTAGTCTGGCATTCTTCCATATAGAAGGAAGAGGATAAGTGAGGATAAGCATATTAGCCCTGCCGCTTACCATTCTCATATCCCTTCTCAAGCTAACAGCCATTTCAATGCATTGGGGCTTCCCTCATAATTAAGCATCCTGGGGGAATTAGCATTTTTAAAATTCACAGGGAATTTCCAGAAGCATTGAACTTTCTCACTGTATCTCCAGCTTTTCAAAAAAGCAATAAGGGATGCAATTCATACCTGAAGGATTCACAATCAGGTAGTAGCTATAAATCAGTTTGTTTTCTATCAAAATAGCAAAAAAGAACCTAGCCATGCATTTCTCTCCATAATTAACATCTTGTCTATATTAATAAATTATATGAATTTCTGTTTTTATGAAGTACCTACATCCAAAAAACTGCTGGAGGGTTTGATGTATTTTTGTTTGTTTGTTTTGTGTTTTTTTGCATCTTGTTTAGTTTATAAAAGGTTTCTGACTCTCAAGTGGTGCATTATTTCTACACACACTCATGGTCTGGTTCTGACATGTAAATAGGACAATTGGACCTATTTTGCAATAATTTAAAACTTTGATTTGATCTCCTGTCAATGTACAGATAAATTGACACACAATTTCTGGTATTTCCAGGAAACTAAAACCTCAGAACCTCTGCCTAGCCATATGCAATATCATTTCAGTTTCATTAGTGACAGTTAATGGAATAATAATCATGATGCAAAGTTCACAATTAACATTTACAACCATGGGTGTTTCCTATCAATATGTTATCTTGAAAAATATTATCTTTTTAAAACGGAGTTACATTTTTCTACTATGGAATATATACTTTCAGACACATCATTGCACCAGATGACACCAAAAGTAGGGCTGAAATGACTAAGCATAATAAAGATTAAAGTCGTAATTGTTTTCCAGTTCTCTCCAGTATATAAATATATGTCCAAGTTGACCATTGTTCTTGCCATTCTTCTATGCATCTAGGAGCAATTCTTCATTAGTTACCATTTACCAGCTTGAAATGAATCTGAAAAAATCATCAAAGAAGAAATACATTCCTCTTAATTACTATGAAACTTTATTTGCAGTTCTGTTTACAGTGTTGATGTGTGTTTGCATTGGATTATTAATACCTTTGTGGTACTTAAGCAAGACAACTGAACAAGGTAAGGAGATAAAATTTACCCTTCCACTTGAGCTCTGTGGTAAATTTGAAGCCAGCTGTTCATGTTGCTTTAATTATTTGTCATGTCTGATGCTAAGTTGATGTACTGCTGCTTTGAAAAAAGAATAATTACACATAAAAATTAACAAAACAGAAGCCCAAGCATTCACCCTTGGACTATAATTTAAATGGTAAAGCATATGCTCTCCAAGTTAATGACAGCATGGAACTGGGTGACTTTAAAGCTGCTGCTATGAAAGTACATTTTTATTCTTATGCCTTTGCATGAATTCCTTTAATTTCCAAGTTTGAGAATTAATTGTATGCATTATAGGGCATTCACTGAAGGCACTGGATTCTTACTGTTGCATAGGGGAAAAAAGATGAAAGTTAACTAAGGGCTGGAACAAACAGGCAAGTTAAGCCGCCTTGTAGGCAGCTTGGCAGCCCAGTGTTTACATGCCACATCCTCCCAAGTTGCCTAGGAGGGGCGCCGCCACAATAAACACAACACCATAGTTGGAGGAATGGCCACAACTTTATTAACTCAACATTAAAACAGTGTAGGGTTGGCCCAAAGCATGAGATCATGATCTGTAAAATCGAACAACACCCCGGTTGATTGATGACCGCAATTTCAGGATGACCTATGGGCTAGGGAACGCAATCTCACAGCTATGTGAAGTTCTGATTGCCTCTTATCCCTTAAGCCCCTAGTCACCGGGTAACGTAATAACGTAATGGCCCCCACAATGGCCATAACGTATGCCCTCAATATACCCGGATCCAAAGGACTCCCTCTCCAGTGTTCCTAGCCCTGGAAACCACTCTCAGCAGATCATGGCCTATGCTGTCACCCCTCAGTTGTGACAAAAAACACACCAACCCTAGGGAGGGAGGGAGGGAGGGTGGGGAGTCGAGCAAAAATGGTCCCGAACACCAGGCAACAAGGCCTTATATAGGCCACTGCAAAGAGGGAGGGGCCGGGAGCACACTGCTCCCCTCCAGGGCAGCCGACCAATTGGCTCTCTGGAGGTCCGAAAACCAGGACCATAGAGAGGTCCTCCGAGCCTCCTAGAGCAGCCAAACCAGGAAGTTCCTCCCCGGCCCCTCAGCCAGCCAATCAGATGATTTTTTGGCCCCAGTAAAGCATGCTGGGCTTACTGACGCCCCCAGGAAATCATGCTGGGGTGTACCAGGCCCGGCAGGGTCTCCTTGGTCGGCACAACCTCCTAGCGGCAATGCAGCTCGTCGGGGGAGTCCACCGGCTGTTCTCTATCCAGAAGCCACCTGACTGTTTTCACTGGAGTGGCTTCATGATGCTGTGGCAGCATGGCATTTACACACCATACACTGCCGGAGCATCATAAAGCTAACTTCTGGCCACAGCATGGGTGCAAAGCCAGCTTTTTGACACCCAAAAAAGGAGTGGCTCTTTGTTGCTCCATTTTCAGGTGGCTTCAAGGCATATTGGGGCCATGGTGTGCAGCTGCCATGGCTGCAATCTGCCTTCAGAAGGGGTGGCTTCAAGCCATTCCCTCTGCAAATCTATTTCGGTCCAGACTGCCCAGTTGTAAGATTCTGCAAAGAGCAGTGGGTTTCCATGGTTGTGGGACCTGGCCTGCTCAGCAAATGTCACACACTCATAGAGTCATAGAGTTGGAAGAGACCACAAGGGCCATCCAGTCCAACCCCCTGCCATGCAGGAAATCACAATCAAAGCATACCTGACAGCTGGCCATCCAGCCTCTGTTTAAAGACCTCCAGAGAAGGAGACTCCACTACCCTCCGAGGGAATGTGTTCCACTGTCGAACAGCCCTTACTGTAAGGAAGTTCCTCCTAATGTTGAGGTGGAATCTCTTTTCCTGTAGCTTGCATCCATTGTTCCGAGTCCTCTTCTCTGGAGCAGCAGAAAACAAACTTGCTCCCTCCTCAATATGACATCCCTTCAAATATTTAAACAGGGCTATCATATCACATCTTAACCTTCTCTTCTCCAGGGTATACACTACATTGGATCACATGTTAATTTTTTTACAGGTCTCTTTAGGAACATGAATAAGTTAGGTTGTATTTAGATCAGCTATGGCAATAATCCGGGGTTAGAGACTGCATTGGCCCTCCAAGCAACCACACCCTCTGTATCCTTCTAATCCCCCCCCCCCCCGGGAGTCATATAGGTCAATTTATCCATGGTTTGGTATCTCTCTGTGCCATTGTAAGGCTAAGGGTTGCCTTTCTCCTCCAAGAACTGAGATAAATCAAGTTCCATGATATATTCTTTTATCCCTCTGGTGTGCTCTATCTCTTTTGGTCCTATCCTCTACCTTTCCAAGCATAATTGTCTTTTCTAATGATTCCTGCCTTCTCATGATGTGACACAGTATGACAGCCTCCATTTGGTCATCCTGGTTTCTATGGAGAGCTCAGGCTTTCTCTGTTCAAAGATCTATTTGTTTGTCTTCTTGGCTATCCACAGTATCATTTGCTCTCCTCTCTTGCATCACATCTCAAATGAGTTGATTTTCTTCCTGTTAGCCTTCTGTCCAACTCTTATCTCTGTACATGGTGATGGGAAGTACTATGGTTGAACAAACCTTACTTTAGTGATCAGTGTTTGTTTATTTATTTAATTTCTATGTTGCCTTTCTCCCAGGAAGGGACTCGAGGTGGCTCACAGTTAAAATAATTTTTTAAACATTTATAATAAAAATTGCTATGTATTTGCTTTTTACAATCGTGTCCATTTCCTTCATAGCTGACCTTCCCAGTCATAGTCTTCTTTTGATTTCTTGACTTCCATTGCCATTCTGATTTATGATTGATCCAAGATATAGGAAATCTTTTACTATTTCAATTTCATTGGCCTGATACAGACAGGCCAAAATAAAGCTGCTTCAAGTCACTTTAGAGGTATGGTGTTTCAATGATGCATGTGTCCTAAGAGTTCAGAAGCTGCACCAAAGCCACGTCCCAGTCCTGAGGACTGGAGTGCAGCTTTGGTGTGGCTTCCAGACTCTTAGGACACATGCATCATTGAAACACCATACCTCCAAAGTGACTTGAAGCAGCTTTATTTTGGCCTGTCTGTATAGGGCCACAGTCTTCTTGATGGAAATCTGGCTGGAATCTGGACTGTATATGGGCTGCATTCACCCCAGCACAGGTGAATGCAATAACACCCATTTTGAAAATTAAATGTATCTTTATCCCATCAAGAATAATTAAATGCACCTTTATCCCATTGGGGATAAGAGCTTTAAAAATAATCTCCTTTGGTGATTTCTGCTAGCAGTATGATGTCTTCTCCATATCTCTAACTGTTGGTGTTTCTTCCTTCAATCTTCACTCCTCCTTCCTTTGTGTCTAACACTGCTCTGCATATAAGTTGAAAAATAGGGAGATAAGATGAATCTTCTCTGACCCCTTTTCTAATAGGCAATCATTCTGTTTCTCCTCTCCTCTTTTTCTTTGTAAATAAGGTCATACTCAAGATGTTGGAACTGACAACTAGACCTAGACTAGACCTAGACCTTCAGTGCTTGGCTCAACATTGCTATGAAGTGGGGCTCTGCTAGAGCTGAATCCTGATGGACCTTTTGTAGCTTGCTCCTGATCCTATACCAATAACTCCCTTCCCTTAGACCCCAGTCATGAAAGGCATTAGTTTGTCTTTTGACCTAATCCAGCATCATTTACCTCCTTTGAGAACCCAGTCCAGGAAGGTCTTCCTGAGACTTTGTATCTGATTCATGATGACTACGTCCTCTAGGGACAGGACCCCAAAGAATTTAATGTGTTTGGGGATTCATTGTGAAGGAACAATTATTAAGAAGACTTGATCCAATTACTGAGTCAAAGGTCTACATTTTCAAGCTTTGTAGAGAAAAAGCCATAGCAAAGTATCAATAAGTGAACACAATGAAGTAACTTTTGATTGGTAGGTAGCAGCTCTCTGAGCAGAGATGCGCCCAAATAGTTACAGCATGCCCCTGGAATGGGAACACCCTTCACCATCACTTAGATGTCAACTAAAAAACACTGGTGCAAGTATTCCAAAGAAAGGCTGTGACCAGTTAAGGTTAAATATAACTCAGAGCTTGGAAAACTGCTTTTAAAAATAATTAGCTATAGTCCCAGGGCCAGAAAAATACTTAACGATGGGCCAAAACAGGAGGCCCTTTAAAGCCTACTTCAGGGTGTCCTGGGAGCCTGGCATTTATACACCAAAAACTCCGAAGCCACCCAGAAGCTGGCTGGCTGCCCAGACGTGAGCAGCTTCTAGAACCTCTGGTGGCATGGCATTTACACACTGCAGGAGTGTCTTGAAGCTGCCTTGGGGCTGTGGTGGGGCCAGGAAAGCCAGTTCTTTCCCAGCCCAAAAGGGAGTGGATATTTTCTGCTCCTATTTGGGCTGGGTTCAAGGCAAATTAGGGCCACAATGGGTTTTTGCTATGGCCCTAATCTGTATTCAGCAGACGTGACTTCAAACTACCCCTTTGGGGCCATCTGTTCCAGCCCTATGATAACAATTAATTTTTTACTCACCTGTTTCCTAAAATTAAATATTGTAGGTATTGTGACTGTTGTTTTTTTTTTTTTTTAAAAAAACATGATTCTTACCAGCTGCTGGCCTGAAGTACAAAAAAAATATTATGATCATTCTATAATAAAGTACAGCTTTGCTGTGGGGAAAAGAAACTAGTTATGTATAATTATTATTTATTACTTTCTGCAAGTCTCCAGTACTGAAACCAGATATACATTTCAAAGCCATGAGGAGACTGGGGGGAAAAAAAGTAAAAGATATGAAATATATAATTTCATCCTTCTTCATTTGTGGATTCATTTTCAAAGCATGTTAAAGTGCAAAGAGCTAGTTTAAACAAACTGAAAAATGCAAGCATATATCCCGTTTATCAGGTGCAAACAGTCATGCTACCCAGGGAACATTCACGATATTGTCAGGAGCATCTTTCAGCCCTTATTTGCAAGAGAAATCATCAACAGCCTTCAAAGCTCTTGCCTTTGATGTTCAGCAAATGGTAAGAATCAAATGATAAATGTTTGTCAAATTAATGTTGAATGACATTTGCTAGCTGCTCATGCTTTCATTTAAGACCTATCCAAGTTCTCTAGTATTTAGCTCCATGATTGCACAAACATGTTTGTATTCAATATGACACTCTTGTGTCACCCAATTGCCCATGTTTTCTGTATGACAAAATTCTCTCTCTCTCTCTCTATGTGTGTGTTGTGTGTGTGTGTGTGTGTGTGTGTGTAAAACTTCAGAACAGCAGATGTGGTGAAAGACAAACATGACCAGAGCTGTGACACACTGGATAGGAGGCAGAGTTGTTGCTAGAGGAAGCAAAATGAAGGCATTTCTCCCAATGAAACTTTCTGCCAGCCCAAAATTTTTAATATTGCAGAGAGCGAAACACTGAAATTCATTTTAGAACTCTTCTATTTGCTGTGTTCTTGTTCTCTTGGTAACTCTGCCTACACATGTAAATCTCTATCATGTACATCTCTCACCTACATTGTAGTGCCCAGGTAAGTCGATTAGACTGGCTGAATGTGTCTTTTGAGTTATACTGCAACCATGCCACAGCATAATATCTAGCTACAGGAATCTAGCTATGTGAAAGGGGATGAGAGCATGCCCTTTCAAATAAGAAACTTGCCCTCCCCCCATGAAATTTTCTTTTAGTGCACAAATTTCTAGCATTGCATAGGTTGAGACATTGAAAATCATTCACACTTGAAGTTTTATACTTATGGTATTAATGTTTTCTTGGTAACTTTGCCTGTCCCTTTTCTTTGAGTGCCTAAACTATGTGTCTAATTGCTCAGCTAAAGCTTTAAATTATTACAGTATCAGAAAGGCCTAGGGGCAGGTTTCACAACTATTTTTGTTTCACTTTTTTTAATTAGTGAAGGGGTATGTGTGCTTGTAGTCTGTTTCAACATATTTTCAGATGATCATTTGCTACTGGATAATCTCCTGATGTGTGATTGTTTCAACACTATTGGTTCCTTGCTTGAGTACACTTCACCATATCAGAAAGGAGTAGAAATTACCTTAATGCTCATCCAGTGCTTTTCATGAGATTCCAAGCCATTCTGGCACACCTGTGGAGCAGGGAAGCAGAATTAGACTACTATATGATTAGCAGCACTGTAATTTGCCTGTCCCCATGAGGGCTTAAATTTAGGAGTGATGGTCCTGCATCACATCCTGTCTGATCTTGGAAGCTAAGTTTGGCCCTAGAAAGTACTTCGATGAGAGACCTCCAATGAACACCAGGTTCTGTAGCCATTCTGGCACACCTGAGTATTCCTTGCCTAAGTAAATGCTATAAAATACATGGTGTCACCATATATTTGCAGGTGACTTGAAGACACATACAGACAGGCAAAATAGTTTTGATAAAGGAAAAAACCTTGGATATATATTTTCACCTTGCCAAAACCTTACAGTGATGGGGAACAGATCTACATAATTACTAGGTTGTTATATAAGTACACAATTACAATGTCAGTAAGTATTTTCTCTTACTTGTTTTGTCTCTGTTCTGTTTTGACATATAGGTAAATGATATATTTCAATCAAGCACACTGCAGAATGAATACAAGAACTGTAAAGTTTCCCAATTTAAGTGAGTTTATTTTTCACATGTGTGCATATATATATATGAACTGTAGTTATGTAAAGCTGAAATCATAAGCTAAAATATATTGCAACTATTTTTGTTGTATAACTGCATATTATGTTTCTGTTTATTTCACTAAGGCCAAAATCCTGTTATGCCTAGGAGACTGTCTCAGGAACTATAAAACAGAATGGATTTCCCCAACAGCCAGGTTACAGAAATGGGGTGGGTAACTTAATTTCACCATTGTCACAGGCCGTTGTCACATGCACCCTTTTTTGTGTTGCCAATATTCTGTGGCAAATTTCCCAAATGTGTTGGTATCACCTAGGGTTAAATGAAGCCATTTTTCAGAGTAGGTTCAGCTTCAGTGCCCTCTCCCAGACACTGTGTAAATCTTGGTCTTTGCTTCTCTGGAACTCTTGAAGGGCCAAGGCTGGTAATGATAAAAAATTGTTAGACTGAAATATATGTTATGGACCACCCAAAATGGGGCTGTGGATCCTTATATTATATGGTCCACAGACATGCCCTTATCATGGAAGGATATCTTGTATTAGAGCTGGTTGTTATCAAACTGTACCATAAAGATATGCCATTTTTATTTTATTTTATTTTATTTCTGTGCCACCTTTCTCCCAGAAAGGAACCCAAGGCAGCTCACATATAAAAACTCTTTGAAAACATATTGCAATAAAACAATTAAATCATCACATAAAACAATTTAAATAACAAACATTAAAACCACAATAAAACCATGATAGTCACTTCATATAGCAAACATCCCATATAAAAAAGCAATTCCTTGATTACACATTAAACACCTGCCTGAATAAAACCATTTTTGTTTGCTGACGCAAGGCAAGCAGCAAGGGGGCCAGCCTTGCTTCCAATGCAATAGCATTCTAGAGGGTGGGAGCTGCCACTGAGAGGGCTCTTTCTTGTGTCCTCACCAGTCACACCTGTGATGATGCTGGGACTGAGAGAAAGCCTTCTCCCAAAGATCCTAGGGCTCTTGCAGGTTCATATGGGGAGACACAATCACTAGAAGGCATCTGGGCCCAAAAATGGAAATAAAAAATGCTGCTGGGGGCATGCAAAAATGGCTCTGGAATCATATGCAGCCTGAGGGTCACACTTTGTACACCCTTGAAGTGAAACTGGAGTTGGTTATAGGGAGAATATAACTCAATTTCTTAAATAGCTTCATTGGCTGCTAGTCTATTTCCAGACACAATTCAAAGTTTTATTTGTGACCTATAAATCCCTATACAACTTTGGTCCAGAATATCTGAAACCTGTATTTTCCCATATGAGCCTACCTAAGTCTTACAATCTTCAGGAAAGGACTGTCTCTCTCTCTCATCATGCTCCAAGGCTCAGTTGGTGAGGCCATGGAAGACAGCCTTCTTGGTGGTTGCTCCTAGGCTTTGAAACTCCCTCTTGAGGAAGGTTCAATCTGCCCCCCCCCCCGGCTGTCTTTTCACTGGCAGGCAAAGACTTCCCTGTTTAAAGACTCCAGACTACACTGACTGGGGTAGAGTGAGGTGCAATTAGATGTTTTGTTTTTAGTATGTAATATGTGTTTTAAGTGTTTTAATTGTTTTAATGTTAAAGTAGTGTTTCAGATGGATGTATGGTTTATTGCTTTTTAAAACTTTTGTACTTCTAATGTTTGTGCTCTAACCAGTTTTTCCATTTAAATTAATATTCCCCCCTTTACAATGTTAACTTTCTTATTTGTTTTTTTAGTCAAGACAGTATCTTGAGCTTGATAAGATTTTTTTTCTTATTTCTAACGTAATTTCCATTATCTCCATATCGAGATCTATAAATCCGTGTATAGTTTACTATATTTCAATTTTTTGTTCTTCTTTTTTACTGCACATACAACTTTTAACATTCAACTGTTATTTCTATGTTCTATGGGCTTCAGAAATTAATCATTTTCTTGATAATTATTACTTATCTCCAATTGTTTTACTCTGTCCTATCAGACAGACCAAGAGATCTGTCTTCCCATTAAGAGAAATGTTTGCTTTCAATTTGTTCGGTGAGTTCTCTCTGATTTATGTCTTATTTCAGTATTTGTTTATTTTCTTCTGTTAATCTTTATTTTTATAATAGTCAATTAGTAGCCTCCAATCTTGAGTCCAGCCTTCCTTCCATGTTCCTCATTTCGATACTTTTGGCCAGCCATTCTTCTTGTGTTGGTATTTCTTTTTGTTTCTATTTTTTTTTTGCATATCTTAGAAATAAGATAACTACAATATATAAAACAGTAAATCGTAAATCATAAGTAGGAAAAAGATAAAAGAATCTATCACTGCTAGCTTGAATTAACTATCCTTTGCTTGATATATCTTATTTTAGAGACTTTCTAGAATATGTAATAGTTAACAAATTTTATCAATTGTATGTTCAAAGTTTTATTAATAAAGCTCACCATAAAAAAATAAAACTTTTGTACTCCATATTGTTTTAGATGTTCTGTTTTCATTTATATTGTAAGCCACTTTCAGTCCTATTTAGGACAAAAGTGGTATATTAAATAAATTTCAAAAATCCCTTTAGAGCTTGGATTGTTCCAAATGAAATGAAAACACACAAAATAAACATTTTAATTCACCTCTTTATTATCAGCTGAAATCTTCTGAAAATCTACTTCATTCTACTTCATCTGTAGAAATACCATGTGTAGTACATTAATAAAATGTAATGTTTTAACTACTTATGACATTAACATTTAACTACATATGACATTAATAATGCTATTAGAAGGGGCTTCACATGGATGTTGTTGTTGTTTTTTGTTTGTTTGTTTTCTACCACTCAGATTGCAATTAGTGTTGCATGAGATGGACTTATATTGATAAAGATGGAAGTGTTCTCCTTAGCACTAATAGTTATATATAAATAACTGCCCTCCCAATGAATAGGTGGCAATGTTATAGCTTGCAGCTAGACAGTGAAGGCTTAAATTTCCCATGACGATTAATCAGATTGCCAACAGAGAGTGCATATATTTTGGCCTGGGGACAATGTATCCAGGGAAGTGATACCTAAACAACACTTAGTGAATCATGAAAATTCCCCTGGGTGGAAGCATACACAACTGGAATGTCCTTGATTTTCATTCCTTTCCTTCCATGCTAAAATTCATAAAATCATAGAGTCAGAAGGGACCACAAGGGCCATCCATTCCAAACCCCGCCATGCAGGAAATCACAATCAAAGGATCCCTGAAAGATGGCCATCCAGCCCCTGTTTAAAGACCTCCAAGGAAGGAGACTCCACTACACTCCGAGGGAGTGTGTCCCACTGTCGAACAGCTCTTACTGTCAAGAAGTTCTTCCTAATGTTGAGGTGGAGTCTCTTTTCCTGTAGCTTGCATCCATTGTTCCATCCTCTAGTCTCTGGAGCAGCAGAAAACAAGTTTTCTCCATCCTCAGTGTGACCCCGTTCAAATACTTAAACAGGGCTATCATATCACCCCTTAACCATCTCTTCTCCAGGCCAAACATACCCAATTCCCTGGGTCTTTCCTCATAAGGCTTGGAACATTCCTTTTTCCCCAAGGGATAGCAGTTCACCATATTCCTCAGCCTGCATGCCACTTGTCATGTTGGCATGCATGTTCTAATAGTTGTAGCACAAAAAAATAAAATGTCCAGGTTCTGGAATTACTTCTCTGGCATTACTTCCATATGGACTGTCTGAAACTGCATTTGCTTGCTTGCTTGTTTTTAATTTAAAGAATGTATCCTTACATTGAAAGCCAGCATGGTATGGTAGTTTGAGTGCTGAACTGGGACTCTAGGAGGCCAGGGTTCAAATCTTGGCTCAGCCATGGACACTTTAGATGACCTTGTGCAAGTCATACTCTCAGCCTTAGAAGGAGTCAATAGCAAAACTCTTCTGAAGAAAAATTGCCAAGAAAACCCCAAGAGTCACCATAAGGCACATAACAACAACTACAACAAAAATCCTTGTTTTGTTTTCTTAAGGAGAGTATTTAGTCTACCTTTGCAATGAACTGATTTCTTCTTCCAACCTTGAAGCTCAGATATGTAACACAGATAGCAACATAAGTTTTTCTTTGTTCAGGCTATCCTAAAGCTTATCAGAATCATTTAAGAAATTAAAGGGAAGAATCTGCCCATTCATTAAACCATTGACTTTGTGCATCGAGAGGATTAATCACCTCCTACCCAAGACCACAAATGTATTGTTGGCAGTCTGTTGGCAGGAATTCTTTGAAATAAGAAAGGTCACTGCTGATTTTTAACCAAGAGAAAACTTTCTTCACTTCAGTAAGCATAATTACAGAGTCACACATCATCCTCTATCCAGATCTTGATACAAGTAGAAAAATCAATTGAGAGTCAGTGAAATCAAGGAAACCAAGCGGAAACTCCCTTCAGTAAACAAACACTGTTCAAAATCCTAAGGTTCAAATTAAAATAAAAGATGCAAGCATATTTGGTCAGGATCACTCTATGTTTGTGCACAGAAGGAAAAACTGGGTTAGGAACTCGGTCTTTTCAGATAGTACACTGGGCCCTTAGCATCTGCTGGGGTTTTGTCCTACTAGGACCCTTTGTGGATACCAAAATCCATGGATACTCAAAACCCATTATATAGAATGGTGTTATAAAATGGTGCCAACAGCCCATTATAAAAAATGGAAAAATCAAGGTTTGCCTTTTGGAATTTATATTATTTTTGAGTAGTTTTAAGCCATGGATTAAAAAAGAGTGTGGATACAGCAGGCCAGCTGTAGCTCAATGCAGCTTTAGTCATTTCATAGACCAGCTTCACCTCAGGACTTTTAAATGGAATAGGAAAGTATAACAGCCTCTTATGATGTGTGGTATCTACCAAATAATAAGTACAGCATTTTTAACTCTTTGTGTTAGACCTCTTGCACTATTGTGGTAGACCACAGTTTACCTCTGGACTTCTTCTTGGAAGGGTATAGCCTGGATAGCTTGTCCTTTTTAATTCCCTGTTTCCAAATCCCATCTAGCATTGTCTACAACAGTGGTGCCAGACTGCATTAATTCTACAGTGTGGAAGCAACCTTATGACTGAATGAAAGCTTTTGAGATGCTTTTCTTCCACTAGACTTTTACAGATTATTTTTCGTGATTGAATTTTTTATTTTTATTTTTATTTTTTTTGGTTAATCTTTGAGATATATGTATAATGAATGGCTGTTGTTAAACTATTTTTTATAATTTGTGCTTATATTTATATGACTATGTTAAAACAATACTTTCTTTTAACAGTATATAAAGTTGTACACTAAATTTTAAAAATAAAAACAAACATAATTCATTTCAATTCAATTTAAACTTGAATAGTTTCTTGTAATGTAGCCTCAGATGCCGCATCCCTACTCATAGAAATGCTCGCATAGTCTTTGTTATCTCAGACTTTTTTCTTCTGTGGGTTATTAAGCTGATTTCCATATTTTAAGTTATCACAGTTATTTTCTGTATTTACCAAGTTGTATTGGCTTCTGTAAGCTGCACTGTCTTGCAGTCTTTTGGTGTTAGATATTAGTAACATCACAGACACCCTGTTTCGTGCATAGTTTGCAACGTCAGTAAATTTAATTAAATTCTAAATTAAGATAATGTGTTCAATGCTTGCAACTTATCATATAGTATGCAGGCTTACATTGCAGTGTTGCTGTACTGATTGTCAGTTTTTCAGCATTTTAGACCAGTCCCAGCAGATATTGAACCTGACACCTCTCTCATCTGAACTATGTGTTCTACCGCTCAGCTGTGGTCCAAGTTAAATATTCCATGAAACTGGCTAAAAATCCCTTCAACAAGAAAACAAGCAACTAGTCATTGATCCTATATAACTTCTAAACATGCCCTATCAGTTCTTTCCTATCAAATTTTAGTCTTTTAGGACACCACACTACTTTAGAGTAGAATGAAATCCCATGTATTTTTTCTCCGTAGTCAGTCTCATCTTCAATTACTTCACTAGGAAAATTTTTCAAAATAGTGCTTGCTTCATTTTCCATTGAGGTAAGAAATGTAGAAGGAGATATACTAAAATCCATTGGACAAGAGTTTTGTGGAAGCTTTGTAATTTTTTTTGGGGGGGGGTATTTTGTTATTTACGAATATATACAGAAAATACAAGGAGAATCTAAATCAGACAGCATTACTATAAGTTCCTCTTTATACCATTCATTTTTAATGAAGTGTTTTACTATTTTATTGTTTTGGTTTTATTATTTGATGGTATGGAATTTTCTGGTTTGTTACATTTACATATGCTAAACTGCGTTGCATTTTTAAATGCAAAAAAACATATTAAAGTATCCTAAATAAATCTGCTGTGCAGCCAACAACTGCTAAACATTGGTTGCTGCAAACTTTTTCTCTAACAAATGGCCTCTGCCTCTAAGAAATAGAAGGGTATCAACTTTTAGAGGCACGCAAGTGATTTCCAACTACCAAGGAACATCATTTTTATTGTTGTTCAATCTCTTATCATCCATATATCACCTGGTAACAGAGTCATTCACCAAAGTCAAGAAAGCCAAGTTCCTAACATCCTACCTCATTGATTCATTCTTCTGCCTATTTGTGGATTATCATTTACTGTACTTTGCAGAAATGGCAGTATCATTGTACTGTTCGACCTTTTCTTTGCACAATGGGTGTCCAGTGGAAAAGTAAAGAATGAATTGACTTTGGGCATTGAAGGAAATAAAAGTGACCTCCTGCAGACCTTCCAAATTGATGTGAACAGCATAGAAATAATAGGTAACTATTATTATTATTATTATTATTATTATTATTATTATTATTATTTAATTGAAATATGATTTTGCTTATCAACTTCACACATATCCTGACCAAACAAGGAAAAGCAAAGTAGCTGTATGAGCAAAACAAGAGTCAAGTTGTAAATAATAACAAACATTCAATATGGGTAATAGCTTTTAATTTTGAATTTAAAAAAAAGCAAAGTAGCCATATGAGCAAAACAAGAGTAAATAAATAAGGGGGGGAATGTCCAAGATGGATAATATATAGGACCACTAAAGTGTAAAAGAAAAAAAAAGGGAGGAGCATGTAAGTGAGACAAGCTACTGAGTTCTCTAGAAGACTTCATCATGCTTGATGATACCTGATAGGGTAGGAGTATAGGGAGAGAAAAAGTCACCTGGTGAAGAGGTCATTGTTTAGCTCTTAGCAGAAAGTTAAATACTGCAGGTTCTGAGAAGAGCAGAGATGTTAAAGTATCAGTTCACTGGGGTTTGCAGTTAGTAATTTCTAATAATCCCTGTTGACTAAGAGCAGGCTGATACCCTGGAAGTAATGGCAAACACTTCTGAACAAATCCTGCCAAGAAAACTCCATGATAGGTTTGCCTTAGAGTCACCATAAGTGAGAAATGACTTGAAGGCACACAACAACATCAAGAGACATAGACCAATGGTATCTTTACCATACAGTGTTAAGGTACTACTCATACAAACAAGACTTTCTGTGTCCCAGAATCATAACAATTTCTTATTCTAATGTATTACTCTACAAGCACTGCAAAAATGCTATGGCAAGCCTATTGCCCAAATCATCCCCAAAACAACCTATATGCAAGTTACGCTAGATAATAATGTAATACTCAATATGTACCATTCGTTATTTAACATTTGGTGTCTTGTATTTCACTTTCACAATTTGATGACTGTTAGGAACTGGCATAAAATTCATATGCTTTTGATTGTAAATTTGGCCTTTATTAAGAAAAAAAAAACTTTACATTTTTAAAATCTGGATGAAAAGACCTTTTAAATCTAGATGCTCTGGGAAGTACATTTAGAACCAGGGAATTAGTTTTGCCCCATGTAGAAGATAATTTTACAATGCAGTACATTTTAAATACAATTTTATAATTTATTAGTTAAAAGAATGTAATATTAGTGCAAGTTTATACTATCAGTGTTCAGAGGGAAATGCAAATGGGGAGAGGGGAAGAGAATATACTTATTTAATAGTTAAAATGTGTTCACATATGTTATGAGAGCCAGTTATTCATTGTCTTCCAACTGAAGAAAACAATTGGTATAACTTATTTATTTATTTATTTATTTTTAATTCCAGACATACCCATATACCAGCATGTAAACATATAAAACATATATAACATACAAAGACCAGATGCATATAGACACATATAGACATTATTCTTTTTCATACATATGAAGACCAAAACATACAAAGACCAAACACATATAGACATTATTCTTTTTCATACATCCTTGACCTTACTTCCCATACATTCCTAACATAATCCTTGTTTTAAAAATTCTAAAAAAAAACTCTACAAAAACTTTCCTTTCCTCTGCTCCTGAGTCATTTCTACCTGCTTTAATCCCCTTTAATTCCTCTCATATATATATATATATATATATATATATATATATATATATATATATATATATTCTATCCTATCTGTCAGGAAAATGTATTGCTTGTACTGCTCCTATTACTCCAGACTATCCATATTGTACATAAGTTACTTCTTATATCTCTGTACTTTATTGTTCTTAGCATATCATTATTATTTATAATTATTACTTATATTTATTATTATTAGATATGTATCTATAATTTTATTATACTAACAGATCCAAATCATAATGTTTTCAGATATTCTTTCATCCTTCTTCATAACTTTTCAAATTTTTGTAAGGGGGCATTTCTAAGCATTTGTGTTAACTTATCAATTTCTGTATACTCATACATCTTCCATTTCAGTTCCATTAGATTAGGTATCCCCACCTCATTTCACTGTTTAGCATATATCACCCTGGCAGCTGTTATCATATAAACAGGAGCTTCCCCTTTTTTCCTCTCAGTTTCTTCCTCTACCATATTCAGTATGAAAGTTTTGGAGATTTTTCTTTAAAGTCACTTGCAGACTTTCTGTTATTAAACTATAGCTTCTACACATGTCCATCACATCTGGAGGATGGTGCCCTTATCTCTATTACATTTCTACCATGTGTCAAACGACAGGTCTCTTTGTAGATTCCTTTTAATCTCTCTTAAATATCACCTGTATTGAATCTTATAGTAATTTTCCTTCAGGTCTTTTGAGAGCGTGTGTTTTAATCTTATGTTCCAGTACATTTCCCATACTGTTAGCTGTATATTTTCTCCAATTTCCTGCACTCATTTGATCATAGGCTCCTTTATTATTTCCTTCTCTATTTTCATCTTAAGTAATATTTTATAAATCTTCAATACTAATTTCTTATTTTCTGTTATCAGTAACTTCCAACTCTGTTTGACTTTTCGCAAATCCTTGTAATTTACTATCCATTATATATCTTTCCTTAATCTGTCAATAGAAAAACCATTGCATATTGTATCCTTCCTCCAGCAGTTCTTCATTGGTCTTCAGTATAACACTAGTTTTTCTAACATGTAGTTTTTCTCAATATAATAGTATGTCTCAATGAGGCTTACCCCCTAAGTGTGCTTAGTGTGTGCCTAGATTCAATGGGACTTAGCAAAGGTTGACTTATCATTCAACCACTGACTCAGTAGATGTAGTGTTATTTGCAAGTAGCTGCTGGATTTTGATTTAAGTAACTAAGCTATTTATAGGAGAAATTACTGACAAGTTCTAATAGTACTGCTAAGTTCTAATAGTCAAAGCAATATATTCATATACTTTCTCATATCATTTCATAAAGCTTGTAAAATAGGTTGGAGATAAAAGTTGCTTTAAAAATAATTATCAATTGTTTTGTTTTTTCAGATATGGGGTCATCTACCACGAGCAATTCTTTCACAACACCTGGTTAGTAAATATAAAATTAATTAATTATTTATAGTGGAAATCTGGACAAAATCCATCATAGTCCAAGATCATATAGTGTATCTTGATTTCAGTAAGGCCTTTGACAAAGTTCCCCATGACATTCTTGCAAACAAGCTTGTAAAAAGTGGGCTAGACAAGGCAACTGTTACATGGATTTTAATTGGTTGACCGGCCGAACCCAAAGGGTGCTCAACAATGGCTCCTTTTTATCTTGGAGAGAAGTGACCAGTGGGGTCCCACAGGGCTCTGTCCTGGGCCCAGTGCTATTCAACATCTTTATCAATGACTTGGAGGACAGAATTAGAGGTATAGTTATCAAATTTGCAGATGACACCAAATTAGGGGGAGTAGCTAATACCCTTGAGGACAGGATCAAAATTCAAAATGACCTGAATAGACTAGAAAGCTGGGTCGAAGCTAACAAAATGAAATTCAACACAGAGAAATGTACGGTACTGCACTTAAGGCGGAAAAATGAAATGCACAGATATAGGATGGGTGACACCTGGCTGAATGAAACTACATGTGAAAGGGATCTAGGAGTCCAAGTAGACCACAAGATGAACATGAGTCAACAGTGTGGCAGCTAAAAAGGCCAATGCAATTTTAGGCTGCATCAATAGAAGTATTCAGGTCTCACCTGAATACAATTCAAAAAAGATGTGGAGAAACAGGAGCATGTCCAAAGGAGGGCAACTAAAATGGTGAAGGGTCTGGAAACCATACTCTATGAAAAATGCCTTAGGAAACTGGGTATGGTTAGCTTGGAGAAGAGAAGGTTAAGAGGTGATATGATAGCCCTGTTTAAATATTTGAAGGGATGTCATATTGAGGAGGGAGCAAGCTTGTTTTCTGCTGCTCCAGCGACTAGAATGTGGAACAATGGATGCAAACTGCAGGAAAAGAGGTTCCACCTCAACATTAGGAGGAACTTCCTGGCAGTAAGGGCCGTTTGACAGTGGAACACACTTCCTCGGAGTGTAGTGGAGTCTCCTTCCTTAGAGGTCTTCAAACAGAGGCTGGATGGCCATCTGTCGGGGATGCTCTGATTGTGATTTCCTGCAGGGGGTAGGACTGGATGGCCCTTGTGGTCTCTTCCAACTCTATGATTCTATGATTCTATGATATGCTTTGCTCCATTTATGCATAAGCTTCCAAAAGGAAAGAAATGAACATCTGCTTAAAAAATAATAATTAGGATTTTGTTGTGTTTGTTTTGCAGGTTTTGGAATATTTAGTACCAACAGTCCTTCGTTGTCAACAGGTTAGTGGCTAGTATATGTTATGATTAAATATATAAAAACTTTTAGGTACCTTTGACATCAAACAATATGTTTTATCCAGCACCTTTGCCACCTACAACATTCAGAGGGAATAAATAAACTAGGAAGACAAATATTGAATTCAGGCCTGATATTACCCTAACAGACCTCAATTTTAGAAATCAGATTCTATGGCAATTGGTGAATATTTTTAAAAATGTATTCATTTTTCAAATTTATGTTTTAGTCTTATTTAATTATTTAACTGTCTTTTAATATTATACATTTTGTATTTTATATGTAGCTCTTTTCTAAGTGTTGTGAACCACCTTGGTTCCAAGTGGCAAGATGGGATAGAAATGAAATAAATACAAAAATCTGCTTCAAAAAATGATGAGAAAGTATATTTTTATTACCTGAAAGCAGAGGGCTAATGAAGAAAATCTTTTATGATGGACTTGTTTTCTTTCTCCAGTAGGTGGCATTGTGGTTTAGTTTTCTGTTGTAGAGTGAAAAAGAAAGAATTGGACTTGGCTTTTATATATAATGTTATTCATATCAATAAAACAAAGTCTCTTGAGTTTCTGATAGACTACTAAAGAATTTGTCACTGGATTTGTCTCATCACAATCTCTATGCATCCAACATTAATTATAATGCAGGCATGGGCAGGTTGTAGTGGGAGGATGGAAATTTTATCTCTACTACTCATGTGAGTATACACACACACACACACACACACACACACACACACACACACACTGTCACCATCAGCCAGGCTTCAATATAATATTTTCTGTGATAAACATAACCAAAAAGTTCCAAGAAGTCTCCTTTTCTTCCATTTTCTGTATTTTTGTTCAATTTACATGGTTTCTGTAATGGAAGAGCTCCAAAGAAAAAAACACCATATTTTGGGTGGGTTTTTTCCCATACAGAAATTTGCTGAAGGGCATGGGCTCCATGCACTTGGGTGGTTTTTTCCCCATACAGAAAAGTTGCTGAAGGGAATGGGCTCCACACAACCCATGGGCCACATATTTCCCATGCTTGATATGAGGGCATTTTGTGGCATTAAACATGTACAGCTGTAACACAGGAATGCAAAATATACAACCTTCTCCATTGTCTATGACAGCTTGGCTTGAAGAGAGTAGCAGTCCAACATCTGGAGGGCATCATAATTCCCAAACCATGAGGTTTTTATGCAAAAGTCCCCAGGTTTGATCCCTCACATCTCCAGACAGGGCAGGAAATTATCTCTGCCTGAAATGCTACAAAAATAAAAAAAATAACAAAATATCTTATAGAAGATGATACTTAGCTAGATAGACCAAGATGAACTCAGACTGATTTGTATTTAGGAAGGGAGACTACCTTAAGTTGCTCTAATGTTTCTGATGTGAGTAGGATGTGAATAGAAGTGTACTGAATTTCATAACCTTAAATATTAAGTAGTTGTTATATGCTTTTTATACAATCATATCTAATAATAATAAAAAACATAATTGTTATAAATAATCATGTAAACAAGTGGTAAAAAATTTGTTATACAGTGCTCTACCCAGAAGATCAGTGAATTTATGGACACAATATGATTTTCATGAGTGAAAGGGAATGGTATATATTGAACTGGAAACAAGTAAAATGTATTATTTTATTGAAAGGATTTTAAGCTGCTTTTTGTTTTTGTTTTGTTTTTTGCTATGCTCTTACAAAACAACATACAAAAGGGGCAAGACAAAGCTGAAGGACAGAGTAGCCATATCTGACAAATGTTTGGATAATACTGAGAAAGGCCCAAAAATGCAGCTTCCAGCCGCTTCAAGGGCATGGCATGTAAACTGAGGCCATTGGCAAAAGGCCTCTCCTTGCCAGTGTCCCATTTGGAAGTCATGGGCTGATTGGTGCTCAATCATGTATTTTCTTCTCAGAAAAGGCAAAGGGTGCTCAACCTGAGGATAATGGAGCAGAGGACAGAATAGGGGAATTTCAGCACAGAATAAGTAAAGAGATAGTAGAGGAACACCTTATTAATCTAAATGAATTTAAGTCTCCGGGACCAGATGAACTCCATCCAAGGGTATTAAAAGAACTGGCAAATGTAATATCGGAGCCATTGGCAATAATCTTTGAAAACTCCTGGAAAACAGGAGAGATCCCAGCCGACTGGAGGAGGGCAAACGTTGTCCCCATCTTCAAAAAGGGGAAAAAAGAGGATCCCAACAATTATCGTCCAGTTAGTCTGACATCAGCACTAGGAAAGATTCTGGAGCAGATCATTAAACAGAGAGTCTGTGAACATCTAGAAGGCAATGCCATAATTACAAAAAAGTCAACATGGGTTTCAGAGAAACAAGTCATGCCAGACAAACCTAATCTCTTTCTTTGATAAAATTACCAGCTTGGTAGATGAAGGGAATGCTGTGGATATAGTATATCTTGATTTCACTAAGGCCTTTGACAAGGTTCCCCATGACATTCTTGCAAACAAGCTTGTAAAATGTGGGCTAGACAAAGGAACTGTTACATGGATCTGTAATTGGTTGACCGGCCGAACCCAAAGGGTGCTCAACAATGGCTCCTTTTCATCCTGGAGAGAAGTCACCAGTGGGGTCCCACAGGGCTCTGTCCTGGGCCCAGTGCTATTCAACATCTTTATCAATGACTGTCCGGGAAAGCAGCCAAAGGGCTGATAAGACAGCTAGTTTTCAAACAAACAACCCCCTCCCAGCACAGCAAAGTCAGTGTAAGCTACACAGTCCTGGAGAGTTGCAGTAGCTTTACCAAAAGGGTTTACCAGAAGAATTGTCAGACGGTCCGAGGTTCAGGGTAACAGATAGGCAGGTAGATAAAGCAGTCCAAGGTCAAGTTTCCGGGTAGTCAAGACAAGAAGCCAAGGAGCCAGAGACAGAGTCTTTCCTCTAAAAGAGTCAGATATCCACTGGCAAAGAACCACACATGCTCCATGTGCTTAAGAAGGCAAGGAGCTGGCCTTCAGCTGTGCCTGATTAAGAAGACGCTTCTGATAAAGCCTCCGAGATCTTCGAAGGCCCTCTCTTTCTGCTCGACGCTCATTGAAGGTAGGCACGCTGCCCAGATCCTCCTCCATGTCCACAGCCTCGGCACCAGGCAAACCTGACTGCTGAACCTCTGGAGGGGCCATAGACTCTGCTCCAGCAGAACTAGGGCCAGCCTCTGGCTCCTCCATTACAGGTTCAAGCCCCTGGGGCTCTGGCTCCTCCGTTATAGGTTCAGATCCCAGAGGCTCTAGCTCATCCTCTGAGTCCTCCAAGCCATCTTCCAGGCTGGACATGACAATGACCTGGATGACAGAATTGGGAGCATACTTATCAAATTTGCAGATGATACTAAAGTAGGAGGAATAGCTAATACCCCAGAGGACAGGATCAAGATTCAAAATGACCTGAATAGACTAGAAAGCTGGGCCAAAGCTAACAAAATGAAATTCAACACGGAGAAATGTAAGGTATTGCACTTAGGGCGGAAAAATAAAATGCACAGATATAGGATGGGTGACACCTGGCTGAATGAAACTACGTGTGAAAGGGATCTAGGAGTCCAAGTAGACTACAAGTTGAACATGAGGGAACAGTGTGATGCGGCAGCTAAAAAGGCCAATGCTATTTTAGGCTGCATCAATAGAAGTATAGTGTCTAGATCAAGAGAAGTAATAGTGCCACTGTATTCTGCTCTGGTCAGGCCCCACCTAGAATATTGTGTCCAGTTCTGGGCACCACAATTCAGAAAGGACATTGAGAAACTGGAGCGTGTCCAAAGGAGGGCGACAAAAATGGTGAAGGGTCTGGAAACCATGCCCTATGAGGAACGACTTAGGGAGCTGGGGATGTTTAGCCTGGAGAAAAGAAGGTTAAGAGGCGATATGATAGCCCTGTTTAAATATTTGAAAGGATGTCATGTTGAAGAGGGAGCAAGCTTGTTTTCTGCTGCTCCAGAAAACAGGACCCGGAACAATGGATGCAAGCTACAGGAAAAAAGATTCCACCTGAACATTAGGAGGAACTTCCTGACAGTAAGGGCTGTTCGACAGTGGAATGCACTCCCTCGGAGGGTGATAGAGTCTCCTTCCTTGGAGGTCTTTAAACAGAGGCTGGATGGCCATCTGTCAGGGATGCTTTGATTTGGATTTCCTGCATGGCAGGGGGTTGGACTGGATGGCCCTAGTGGTCTCTTCCAACTCTACGATTCTATGATTCTATGAATGGCTAGAGGCTGCTCTTCCATGCCCACCTGTTTCACCCCAAAGCTGCTCTGATAGAGACAAAACTATAGCCTTACTCAAAGGAGTGAAAAAGCACAGTCTTTATGACTGACTTGTACAGAATGGCTGTATGGAAGGCCAAGACACAACTCAATTGCCTTGGTCTCCTTTTTTTAAAAAAAAAAACAACAACCATGATACATAGAAGTCACCAGGTGAAGATTTGCATGGCTTATATCTAAATAGCTGAATCTGTTAACTGTGACAGACCAAACAAGGAAAATAGTCATGTAGACCATCCTGAGTTCATTAGAGGAAAGGCATGCCATTAAAAATGCAAATGCACCCCCAAACCTACTCTAATAGTAAGCAGACTCATGAAATAATGGAGTTTTGTCCTGCTGATGATCACTACAAGATGATGTTCCCAGCCCCCTCCTGCCAGTGAGCTGTAATGCATTAAGGAGTTATAAGAGGGGTCCTGCTTCTGATTGTTGCACTGTAACTTGTTGACAGAGGCCAGGGGGCTGGAAACATCATCCTACAGCACTTTGGCTGCCAACAGAACAGACTTTCATCACTCAGTTGATTGCTGGCTGATAAGGTAGATTTGGGGAGTCAAGTCAGGAGATGATACATACTGTAAGTTCTATGACTATAGTGCATGATCCTGCCCAAAAAGCCTATATACTTTGGGTATGGACATAAACTGTCTCAATATTGTCTTTGTATAGTGTACACCCCAGTGATGGACCTTTAGAACAAACTTGAGGTATCTTGAATTTGATGGAATTGGATGCTTTTTTTTATAGAGGTTCTGAACTCCTGTATGTAAAATCAAAGGAGGAATAGTGCCAGAAAAAGAGAGAATCATTTTGAATCCACCCAAGCACAGATTAAAGGGCAACAGTAGCTGGTGTTTTCTATGTCAGTCGAGCAGTGAATTTGCTCTCAGTTTCAGTTTTAAGGGATCTATGCAATGTGCAGAACAGGCTTAACACCTTGGATAGTTACTTTAAATTTCTGATTAAAACCTATAGAGTCACCATCCCCATAGAGATGTATGGTACCAATCACTGTCATGCCTACATTGGGGTGGTGGAGAGGTGAAGAAGGCATTCTTTTTCATCTCCATGGTGTCTTCACAGTATAATCCAGTAGAACTGTTTCAGTTGATTAAGGATTAATTTCAACTGGATTCTGAAAATTAACTGTCACTCACTCCACAGCTTGCCATGTAAAATTCACAAGACATTTGCAGCTCCGTTACTTGAGGTATCCAGACAACCATCTTTTACAGCTGTATGTGATCAATTTCCATTGTTAAGACTTGATTAAATGAGATGCAACCAGAATCTACAGAGCCTAGATTCTGTATAAGAAGACAGCAGAGGCACTGATGTGAAGTTTTAAATTGCAAAAGCAAGTGTGATTTCTATCTACTTATTTCCCTTTCTTTTTTTAAAAAAAATAGTGAAATGTTTATCTCCTGATGGACTTTGTGCTGATGGTGTGAGCTGTATAAAACATGAATTATTTTGTGATGGAATACCCAACTGCCCAGATGGTTCTGATGAAGATGAAAAAATATGTGGTAAGAATTAAAGCTTTAATTATTAGCATTTGATTTCCACTGAATTTCTCAAAATTTTAAAAAATCAATTGGAAACAATACAATATTATTATTCTTTTATCTGTCAGGAAATACACATTTAATATTGTAACATCAGCTTCAGACATTTTTCTTATAAAGATAAGAATAAATATTAATCATAGAAATATATTGCATACATGTAATCAGAAATATATATTTTATACTGTATAAGGCCCTGTTTGCATGGGTGTTCTACTTTGACTTCTACCTGGACTCGCTGCATCCTGCTTACACCACACAGCGCCAGAATCCCTAATTGGGTCCAGACTGTCTTCATGGTGCCAACACACAATTCAGGGCATTCTCCCCCAATCCACACTTTAAAAATTCATATTTTGCTCTGGGCTTTCATGGGGTGGGGTCCAATGGTAGTCCTCATTCATCACCTGGTGCAGCCACTGTGGGCATGAGTAGTTCTGAGATCAGAATACTTCAGGCTGCCTCTGGAGCATTTGGGCAAGTGGAGATGAGCAATAAACCTATATGAGTGGCATGCACACAGAGAGGGTATGCAGTGAGCACAAAATCCAGTCTGGACTCTAGTTCAATAACTTAAAATAAAACATACACACACACAAAAAATCTTCTAGCTATTTAAGGGTGGCTCAGTTTAGGAACAAACTGAAATCTTGATTCAGAAATACATTTCTTTGTGTACCCATTGGCCATTTTTTACCACTAGCAAATAGTTGCAGCTTAGTTATATTTGCTGCAGAAAAAGGAGGCTTTTCCTGTTCTGCCATGGCCCCATAGTACTGGTATTATAAAATTATTTGTCATGTGCATACAGCTATCACTAAACCCATATTTCCCCAATTGTGCCTCTTTCTGATGTGTTGGATGATAATTCCTATTCTCCTATGGCATTTTTGCCACTGGCCATGGTGGTTAGGCATGATCAAAGTTTTAGTCTAACAGTTAAGAAGTATTAACCCCCTTCCCTAGACATTTAAAATTATTACATGAACAGTATTATTCCATAATTTCTCCAGGGTGAAAATATTTTAGTCATTCATGAACTATTAAGGAAACCATTATTAACCCATACAGTTTCTTTCCTAAGAAACCAGCCTCAAGGGTAGAGCCATTTTAAAGAGATTAAACTGAGACACAATGTGTACAATAGCATGTTTTTGTTTTTGATATAAAATACTTTCTACTTGATGAGATGCTGCTAAAGACCCATATGGATAGAACTGAAAAATTAAAGTTAGATGCATAATCATGGTATACTTGGCATATATAAGACTCCATGATATGTTCCTGACTTTAAATTTACTCAATAACCCTGACAGTTTGAGATCCTAGTACTAAGCCATTTGTATTGCCAACTGTATAAAAGCTTTCAATTACCTTCTTTTAGCCCCTGTGCAGACTAGTCTTAAAGGCCAGGTTGGGGGTAGAGTCGAGGTGCAGTGTCCATATGACACATGCTCCAGCTCTATCCCCAGGGTGGCATGATGCTGCACACTACACCACACAAAGCATCATGGCACTCCTCTGGTGCTTTGTGCACACAATGCAGAGCCAAAGGAGCACCACAGCTATCATGTCCTTTCCAGGGTGCAAAAAAGGAGCTGCTTTTTGCGGCTCCTTTTTGTGCCCTGGAAAAGCCAGATCAGGGCCACAGCACTGTGGTTGCTGAGGCCCAAATCTGGCTATATAAAAGTAGCAGCTAGTTGTCAAAGTTATACATACCGATGCATATAGCCAACGTAAATTGTTTCATTCTTTTCATTGCTTTCCTGGGGATTGCTTTCTACAAAATCTGGGAATATAGGTGTCTGATGATGGTTTAATATGCCACCATTTGCTGACCAACTCATTAAATAACGAGACCAGACACAGAGAACTGGTTTATAAAATGGGCAACTTCATTAAAATTCAACCTATTTAACTTTATTTCTTGAGAACTGCAAGCCCAGGGGGGAGAACCTTGTGCAGGAACAGCTGGCAGATGGTCTGCTCCAAGACCAATTCCCCAGTTTCCAAAAGGGCAAAAATACCTGAGCCCCAAGGGCAATCCTCATCTGGAAGGCCAGCCCAAGACTCCCCCACTTAACTCACAATATTTAAGTGAGGGTTTGAATCTCAAGCCAGCCCCAAGGCAAGTCTCTTTCCCTTCGTGTTTAGCCTCAAGACATAAACTTCTGTTCCAGAGACTCACCTTCTCCCTTTAGAAGGGTGCCGAGGTGCTCACCGAACCGACTATCTCCCCCTGCCTATGCATGAGGCCTATTTATGGCCATACCCCAAGCCAATAGTCCAATTCCCCATCCAACAGTGTAGGGTAGGCAAAAAATCCTACCCGGCCCCGAAGCAACCAGAACAAATCTTACACTTTCATCGAGGTGGGAGGGTGGGCCAGCTCTTCAGAACTGACAGGGAGGCCAGGGCGGGAGAGCCTTAAATAGGTTTAGCCCCACCCCCTTCCTGTCCAACAGCCTGAAAAGCATGCCTTTTTGTTTAAAACAATTGGTCTCCAATGAGAGGCCAGCAAAACCTTCTCGCTGAGCCAATGGGCTCAGAGAAGCATTGTTCAATTACATAATACAGTTGAAAATAAAGTGTTCTGCCAGATCTTTTAGTGCTTTTAGCATAGTTAGCAGAACCTTCAGATCCCACTCATGTTATAATGCAAGTGAAGCTTCCTAGTTTAAACATTTTTTAACTTATGACCTATCCCTAAAATGACAATAATGTTATCATCATAAGAAAAAATGATGTGGGATCTTTTCTGTAATTTTTTTACAGTAGGATTTCTAGTCATTTTATAACTACTCTGCACCACAAAATATCCTGTTACATTTTAAAAGCATTGTGCCCAGTGCCATCCAGTCCACATTATATATCCCTTTGCAGCATATGAGTTTAGCATATGCCTGAAGTATGAAGACATAAGACAGGAAGGGTGTAATTCTAACTGTTTCTTCCTGAGACTGTCAGAGTTTAGTGAAATCAATTAACTTCTCAGTGGAGACAACAGGTGATGCAGCAAACCTTCACTTCCTAGCTTTAATGAGGAAGATAAAAATCACCATGAAATGGAGTGATTCTACTACTACTCCATGCATTAATTCAGCCATAGAATTTGGAAGATGGGAAATACACATCTAGAAAATACCGCTATTTTTATTACATTATTTTAAGAAAGTATCTGCATCATATAATTGTATAGGTTTTTTAAATAATACAGTATGTAACTGTTTACTGCATGCAATAGTAAGCTTTTGAGGTTTAATCCATTAAAATAATTCTGTTCTGTTATTTATATCATATTTTTCTTCCAAGGTGACATATGGTATAAGCTCTTTGTGATGACAATATTGTGTCTGAAACTAGCTTTTACTAAAATTATTTTAAAGCTAAATTCTAACAGACCAAGATGTCCAAAGGGTAGGCTGACACATGGCCAGCTGACACTGTACCGAAAACAGATCCTTCTAGCCTATAGATGTAATTTGTTTAGGACTGCATTGCCATGGTCTAATGTTGTGTCCAATGTGATTGTATCTTCCCTCATGCCACACCTTCTCTGCTTTTTTTCTTTTCTTGTATTTTTTTGTCTGTTCTACTACAGATATTAGCTAGTAGAATAGTTCTGCTAGCAGATTGCTCTATTGACAATCTGCTCTGAGACTTATTTTTCAGGAAATGGTTATGCCAACAAAGGGGTGGTTATCATTTCTCATGCCTAAATCTATATCCCTACAGCTGATATATTTTAGATGGGGGGGGGGGGTTAGAATCCTGACTGCAACTGTTCTGCAATGTGTGCAGAGGGACAAGGAAAACTACTATAATGATCAATGCAGAGAAATAAGGAAGAATAACAGGCCTCTTCCACAAGCTCCAAGAAATGAAATGGAAATTTAAACCAAATTTAAACCAAGACACAGAGACAGATACATGATCAAATAGAAATAAAAAGGGAAAATAATACAGCAAAGAACTATACGAGGGTCATTCAATACTTAGCCTACAAAGGAAAAACGAAAATTTTGGAAAAGTGGCAATTTATTTTTCAACATAGTCTCCTTTTAGCTTGATACATTTGGCCCAGCGATGTTCCAACTTTTTCAACCCGTCCGAAAAATACGTTTTCCTGAGGTCTGCAAAATAGGCTTCCGTGGTGGCGATGACCTACTCATTCGACCCAAATCTTTTCCCGGCGAGTGACTTTTTCAGGTTTGGAAACAAAAAGAAGTCACAGGGGGCCAAATCTGGAGAATACAGTGGATGGGGCAGCAATTCGTAGCCCAATTCGACCAATTTGGCCATGGCGACCGCGGAGGTGTGAGCCAGCGTGTTGTTGTGGTGGATAAACACTTTTTTCTTTGCCAAACGGGGCCGTTTTTTCTTCAATTCGGCGTCGAATTGGCCCTATAAGTTGGCATAGGAGAGCCCCGTGACTGTTTTACTGTTCTCGAGGTAATTGATGAGGATTGCACCTTGTGAATCCCAGAAAACGATGGCCATCACCTTTCCGGCTGATAGAACAGCCACCTGGGCGTGGCTCATCAAAAACCGACGTGCGGCCACAAACAAACTGGTGGAACCAATTCTTGACAGTCGCCATCAAAGGAGAAGAGTCACCGTACACAGCATCCAAGCGCTCTTTGATTTCGCTGCACGTTTTCCCTTCCAAAAACAAGAATTGAATCACTGAACGATACTGCTCTTTTTCCATTTTTGTAAAACCGACCGACACGCTCGTTTCCAAAGGCTATAAAAACAAAACAAATGAAGGGAATTGACTGAAACTTTGACAATAGGCTTCTAAAAGAATGTACTGCACAATGGTAAAACTCTTTTGTAACAGCAGCGCCATTGGGTAGTGAGGCTAAGTACTTGTTGAATGACTCTTGTATAAAAGAAATGGAGAGATGACATTCAAGGAAAACCCATTTGAAGATGCGTGTCCACTTTTAGTAAGTGAAATGGGGACTGCACTCAGGTCATTTGGGAGAAATAAATCACCAAAAAGAGAAGACATATCAATAGAGTTCTTCCACCTACATATACAGAATCTACTCTAGTTCTACTAAAATCTGTCAACACATATGGAAAACAAAAGAATGGCCCACAGATTGAAAATGCATAGTACCAACAAAGGGGACACTAGTGATGAGGTAATTTTACTAAAACCAAATTACTTTTCTACATTTTTCTACTGCTACAGAGCCATTGCATTAATTTCCTATACAAGCAAAGTGATATCTTTTCTAGCTATATTGGCAAAAGGGACACAATCCTGGGAGCAAATTCAAAAGAGAGGCTTTGACTTACCATGTTGACATGCTGGTTACAGTTGAACTGTGAAATAATCTATTTTATCATCTTCTGTCATTGTCATGAACTGAATCTTTCAGTTTACCTGCCATTGTTTTCAGCTTGCCTGCCACAGTTAAAAGTTAATAGCCATAGTTTAATAGGTACAGGCTTTGCTTGTTTACAACTTGTTATACTGTACTAATACAGGATGATTGATATGTTTTCACAAATTAATATGAAAAAATTCATAAATTAATTGCTTTGGATCTTGCTCATATTCCTTTGGTGGTTAATGAGCAGATGCTGAGCTGGGACGAGTGTGCTCCATCGTATGGGAATGGATGGTATGGGATTTGAAGAAGGGGTGACTCTGGGAAAGATGAGAAAGTATATTGTTTTGTTTTATGGATGAATGGAGTTTCAGCCTACTCAAAATTTGAATAACTGCTTTCTAATTATACTTTTAATTTATACTTTTTAATTATACTTTGTTTTTCTGGATCACCACTGAAGCTTGAATTTTGAATTAAAGCAATCCTGTACATGTCAATCATTCACATTACAGAAAATCAGTTTAAATGTCACACAGCTGAAAAATGATGTCACTACTGCTAGACAGAAAAAATCATTTTTCTAACACTGAATCTATGTTGTTTGCTATTAGAACAGTTTATCTGTAAATTACAAATACATGTGCTCTCTTCAGCATGGGTTACTGAAACAAAATTCTTTTAAAATACAATACTTTGATCAAGGATTGGAATGAGCTTTTATTTTTTATTTTATTTTTTGTTTAGAATTCATTGAAAATATAATGATTATTTTTAGCTACATCTTGTGATGGAAAATTTATCCTGACTGGTTCCTCTGGGTCTTTCCATTCCATTCACTATCCAGAGCCCTATATGTCAAACATCTTTTGCCGCTGGATTATACAGTAAGTCATTTTCTGTAAAAAAAAAAAAAAAAATACTATGGTAAATGAACTCTGCAGTCACCTTTTTTGTGTATGAAAATTGCAAAAATTTTGTTTATAAAGTCAAAGAAATGTGTAACATAAAGTTGAGTACAAATGAATTTTCATAATTTCCAAATTGACTAGTTCATCTTAGAGTGTGGGAGACAACAGAGCCATTATATGGACATCATTTTAAACCCTATATTGATTTCTGTCCCTTTGTAATAATAATAATAATAATAATAATAATAATAATAATAGCCCGCCTCCCCCCAGAGGATTGGGGTGGGTTACAATAAAAAACAAAACATAGGAAAATAATAACACAGTCCCTAACCCACAATTTAAAATACAACAGCATAAAAATCAGTTATTAAAATCACAATAAAATTACAGTAAAATTTAATCCCCATTATAATGAGGTGGTTTAAGGGAGAGTAAAGAAGCTATCGTTGTTGGACAGTGGAGAGGGCCCATGTATTAGTCTGGCAATGCCTGCCAGAAGAGATCTGTCGTGGTGGCTTTTTAAAAGGCCTCAAGAGATGTTATGTGATAAATCTCCTTCGGTAGGTCATTCCAAAGTTTAGGAGCGGCTGATGAGAAGGTCCGTTGGGTAACCACAGCCAGCCTGGTCTTCTTAGTCTGTAGTAAATTTGTCCCAGAGGACCTGAGTGTGCTAGGTAGATTGTATGGAAGGAGAAGTTCCTTTAAGTAAGCTGGACCCAAGCCATCTAGGAAGCTCTTCACAGGATAGTATCTGTGGCGGGATACAAATCACCATATAGTACGTATTGTATATGTACTAGGGTTAGGAAGGGGCGGTGCTTCCACACCCCCCTAACCCTAGTACGTATACAATACGTACAAGATGGCGGCGCCCCTTCCACATGGGCGCTGCCATCTTTCCGTATTGGATGCATAGCGTCCAGACGTGTCGTGGCGCCTATGATGTCGCGAATGCGCCAGCGGCGCCTCACGACTTCATAGAGGCGCTGCAAAAAGAAGCTCCGAAATGGAGCTTCTTTTTTGCTCCGCGCGGGAGCCACGCTGTTTGGCTGCTGCGGCTCCCGCACGGAGCAAATGGCACCGGCGGGAGACCGCCTCAAAGCGGCGGTCTGTATCCCGCCTGTGAATGCTTCAAAGTGAGCCATTGCTTCCCTGTCATAAATTTATGTAGTGGAAAGGAGGAAACAATCTACTCCATATGGCAAATTTGTGCACTTAAAAGGGATTAACACAACATTTACAGAAATCAGAATTGCATGTAATTTTTCACATCAAACACTAAAACTTATGAATAGCAAAAGAGATCTAATTCAGCTACTTCTAGAAATTGTGCCAGTTTTGAAGACATATACATGACTTTGAATAAAACTATCCCTTTGCCTTGTTCAATCTGACACTTCCTGTCCTGCTATGATCCCATAAATATGTCAAACACCTGCCCATGCTGTTGTCATCTTTTAATGGAAGAATGAATCAACAGAGAGATACACTTTCAAAAATTAATGTGCATCAGGTCCAAGATTATCCACTGGGCTTTTTTTTCATCCTTCTGATTTATACCAGCTCTGGTTTTATGAAAGTTTTTTTAAATATCTTCATTCAATTGTATGCTTTATTTCCTGAACAAAGCTCTAATATCATCATTATTTTTAATAAATGTAGAAAAAATAATTTGGTTGTAGTCAAATTACCTAATCACATTTAAAAAGCACTTTTCAAGCACTTTGCTGGAGTTCTTATATTGCCAGATATAATTTGCAATGTTTCTTGTATCTACACAAATACTAACAAAACAATAAATAGAAAGGATTACAGGTCACATTCAAAATGTGCTCTACTGCTTTTCCAAATGGTTTCTGGCAAGTCTATCTAAATGATTGTGGTGAAATATATATTTTGATCCAGTTTCAGAATTGCAACCAGAAAGGAGAATGTTAGCAAATGAAAAACAGTGTTGTTCTGAAATTTGTTTCCATTTTGAGTATTCTGAGTATTCTGAATTTTCATGTTTAACAATGATATAACAATGGAGAGAAAAAAAATATTTCTCATTTAATGCTACTGTTTATTAAATGTTCACTGCAATATTACTTGATGGAAATATCACTTTCTAATGCTAATTTTATTTACATTTTATTGCTAAGACCATGTTCAGTCTATTATCTTACAAAATTTTCTGATTGTATATGTCTAAAATAAACTCATTTGTATTAAAAATGAAAACAAAACATGACAACTCTCTAGCTATTCTGAGCTCAGGGCCACCTTATGTGCCATAAACAGAGGATGTATCACAGTTTCTAGATATTACCTAAAATATATCATAAATTTTCAAAACTTTATAAAGTGCAGTGTATTTACTCTTGGTGGTGAATGTAGAAAATCTGTATATGTTTGCAGTATTCAGTTGAATTTATAAATAGTAGCATACAAAGGGTAAATTTGCTGATTTTGCATATGTGACATATTCATGCTATTCATGGATCCAAAGTTCCAGGTGGACAGACTATAATGTAAGAAAACGTGGAGATTTTATACATCCCAGATCTAGGAAACTGCAGAGCTGCCAATCCTGATTGCAGAAGCTACCTGTCCTTCCACAAGCCCTGTTGGGTCTAAGATTGTGGACCTGATCTTTTAGAGGGAGTGCAACCCCATCCAGAACAAATTGTAATCTCAGATCTAGGTTCATTTTCCTAATGACCTTTGATATTGTTTGGACTGACATCAGTTTATTTATCCACATCCAGTTCTTCACTGCATCCAGATTATTCAGGATTTCCATAGCCTCCTAGACATCAGTTGTGAAAGAAACATGAAGCTGGATATCATCAGGATAATATCATGACACTGAACCCCAAATCTCCAAATGACCTCCCATAGCAGCTTCATGTAGAATCTGATGTTGAAAAACATAGGGTCAAGTACTATGAGACCCATAAGCTCATGGCAAGGAGGATGAACAATGGTCTCACGGCATCACACTCTGGGAAAACAGCCAAAACTAACCAAAACAAACACAGAACAGTGTTCTAAACCCCATAGGCTGCATTTAAACTGCAGAAATAATCCGATTTGATGCCACTTTATCTACTCTGGCTCAATGCTAAGGAACTCTGTATGGGAAATGTAGTTGATTGTGGCACCAGAGCAAAACTTCCCACATGGTAAAGGTAGGATTCCCTGAATTCCATAGCATTGGGCCAGGGCAATTAAAATGGTGTCAAATCAGATTATTTCTGCAGTGTGGATGAAGCATCAGCAATAAAATAGCCAACAAATATATCTTGATTAGTGGTATCAAATGCCACTGAGATAGCCAACAGAATCAATAGGAACATACTTCACCTGCACATTTCCCAGCATATTCATTTACTAAGGTGACCAAGGCTTTTTCTGTCCCATAGCTGTGGCTGAATCTAGACTGGAATGGATCCAAGTAATCTGTTTAATCCATTTAACCAAAGAAAAGCTAGAGTTGTACTGCCACCATTCACCACCATGAAAGGAGGTTCATGGAAAAATTGAATAAAGAAACACTTCACATTAATTTCCTAGCTCTCTCAGCAGTGTCCCAAAGAATGGGGACCATTTCTTCTGACAGATGGATATTTGGATTCAGCCCAATGTGCATGTAGAACTGTTCTCATGTGTCTCTGTATTGTGTCCATTGTAATACAACTATAAGCATATATTATTAAAGAAGTGAATGTGCCCTCTTTTTTAGTGTAAATCCTGAAATGTCTATTAAACTAAACTTCAGTACTTTTGATACACAAAATTATGTGGACACTTTGAGCATTTATGAAGGTGTAGGCCCTACAAAGATTTTAAGAGGTAAGGTACTTTCATGTTTGTTTGTTTGTTTGGAGAAAAATATGTATATTGTTTTAAATCTATTAAATAAATTAATTCAGAAGATTCATCAGCAAGTCATGCAGTGTTACATATTACCAAGTATTAACTGAACTCAAAGATAGACAGACAGACAGACAGACAGATGATAGATCACAGATGGACAGACAGACAGATTTTGAGGTGGATGAAGGATTCTAAATTCTGTTTTTGCTTAATGGAGAAAATAGTTCTTATATGTGCTGCTCTCAACATTTTCCAATGTTTATTCACTATGAGCTTGTCTACATGGTCAAATTACCCCAAATTACACCCCAAATCACAAATCAGGTGCAGACTGTCTTCATGATACCTGCACTTGGTTTAGGGTTTCTTCACCCTAACTCACATTTAAATAACTTTCCTTTTTCTGTGGAATTTTGGCTCTCTCCACAATAACAGTGGACTTCTCCTTTCATTCATGGTCCCTATGAGCCACCCAGTTGACACTGAGGGAACAACTTGCTCTGAGGTCAAAATGTGATGCCCAGAATGAATAGCATGACTTGGCACCTCATCTGACTTCAGCAGTGGAGCCAGGCAATAAATGGGGACAGTGTGAGAAGGTAGCCGCCTGTTATTCAATACAAAATACAAAACCCTCGGCACAAATGAGCCTGTAGGGGCCAATTCAGGGTAAATACAAGGCCCAGATACCCCAAGGGCAGTCCAGAGTATTCCGGCCAGTGTAGACCCACCCTATGCTGCTACAAATGTTTTGTTCAATTCTATAGCCTTCTATTTGATCACACATGTATAATTTACTCCATTCCCACCTCTTCCGTATACATCTCATCCCATATTACAAGATCTCAGAGAAGATCCTATTTGAATTCCTTTAAGACAATTTAAAACAGTAAAAGCAATTTAAACAGCCTTAAATATATAGAACCCATTCAAAATAATTTAGTTCATTTTGAATTTTGAAAGAGTTTGTGGACAAGTAATTCTAATGTTTTTTTCATATATACAGTGGGTCCTTGATATCTGCTGGGATTTGGTTGAAGGGCCTCCCATGGATGCCAAAATCCATGAATGCTAGAGGCCCGTTATATACAATGATGTGGTAAAATGGTGTCCTTTATATAAAATGGCAAAATCAAGGTTTCTTTTTTGGAAATTTATTTGTATCAGTCAAGCCATGGATAGCCAAACTGGTGGATTCAGAATCCATGGACATAGAGGGCTGTCTGTATAGCTTATCTCTTCTTCGTTGATGAAAACAGAGAACCATTTACTGCAGAAGGTCTACTTGAATGTATTCAAGAATATTCCCCTAAATACCTGGACAGCCAGTCATGTGAAGACTGATGTTCTAATTATACAGAATCCAACCATTCTCAAATTTTCACAGCCATGAGGAATGAATGAGAATGATCATGCTGTTTTGCATCTCAATATGCCATTGTTTTGTTTGCTAAGAAACTTGATCAACATTGATTTTGGCCTACAGGAATTAATAACTGCTGCCTGTTTCATATGAGATTCTGAACAAAAAGTAGTATACTACGCTATATTGTACTGTCACTTGAAACACTTTTTAGGACAAAAATGAAAAATAACACCCAATATTCCATGTGTATAAGCCATGTGGGTTGGCAGCTAACTCTTATTTCAACTCTGGCAGCTTCTTTAGGAGATGCAAGCCAGGCTAGTGTGCCTTTCCAAAAGAAAGAAATGGATGGAAGGTGGATTCCATTGGTTTTCAGCACTGTGCTCCATTTTGTTGCCATTGTTTTAAAAAAGAATTGTATATGAATATAAGTGACAACACTAACATAAACATACATTTATTTGTTTATTATTTAGAGTATTTTTCCCCAGTCTTTCAGTCAAAAATGCTCCCAGGTTGACTTACATATTATTGATCTGACATTTTCCTGCCATCCGGCTTCAATCTAAATAAGACTTGAAACATAAGGAAAAGGGAATGACAGCAGGGGAAGGAATTAAATCCAGCAGATACAGTCTACTCTTTCATCAACTGCTGGGGCCAAGGCATGGTAGAGTTGCACCTGCCTATTCCTCTCAGCCTCCAGGGCTACAGCAGTGGCAGTTGGATTGAAAGAAGGAAGTTTCATCTGTTACTGAGTTTAGGCATAGGAGAGTTAGCTTTTAGCATTAATTCCTGATCATGTTAACATATACGGCATTATCCTCTTATTATATACTGTATTTCATTTCTTTTTCTTAGCTGTCCTCTGGGGCTCTCATCCTGGTACAATTCATATATTTTCTAATAATGCCACTGTAGAATTTACTACAGATTATTCTGTAAATCACAATGGCTTTGATGCAATGTATTCTGCATTTAATACCAATGAATTAACCAGTAAGTATTTTTGTAGCTTTTCTTTAATTACAATAGGATTAGCATACACTGTGTGTGTGTGGGGGGGGGGGGGGGTTACTACAACACCCAAATCATATAAAAATCACAAATTCATGTTTACCTTTGTTATTGACCACAGAAGAATCTGGGTTTTATTTATTTATTGCTTTTTTGAACTACGTCTTCTAGAATTACTCGTACTATTCAGGGTATTCTGTGTGATCGGAAATATGATTAATTTTTTAAAAAAATTCCATGCTATTTCTTTATGTACATTCAAATATAGACCTCTGAAGCTAGACCACTGAAGCTGGACATAGTGCTGTGGCACAGCTGGAATTCAGCTCAAAGGACACATTCAGTGAGTCCAATGGAGCTACCTGAGTAATGAAATGCAAGCAGGACATGTACATTAGACCAATTTACATCTTATGCCCACTGAAATATCCTTATCTACCAAGGATGTGTTTGTCAGGTTCAGATCATGACAACTAATGCTATGGGGAAGGCAGAAAGGCAATAAGCCTGTTATGAAACTATTATAGGTGGTGTATATATGTATTATGATTCTTACAATCAGAAAATCATGCCTTTTCTCAGAGCAAAAGAAATTAACTTTTAGGTGGCATGTTTTTGTAAGGTGAGGAGTATTTTCAGCAAAATTACTTTCCTTGTGATACAAAATTAATGATAATCAATGTCTATGTAGAATTTTGTCATTCATAGAGTGACATTATTTTTACTCTGATTTCATTTCAAGATATACAGAAAATTAACTGTACTTTTGAAGATGGGTTTTGTTACTGGATTCAAGATTTAGATGATGATGATGAATGGGCAAGAATTAATGGCTCCACTTTTCCATTTACATCTGGTCCTGACTTTGATCATACATTTGGCAATATTTCAGGTAAGAATTAATAGCTGAGCAAATAACATTCTGTATTGATTTGTACTGTATTTTTCTCATGGTGATTTTATAACACAATTGTAATGTTCAACAAAAAGAAAATACTTCTGTGTGCTGAAAATGCAGAGCTTGAGCTTATTTGACCTGGTGCTTACAAAGAAAGCTCTGTCAACTTCTTCTCTGGAAACTGGAATTCCAGTTTCTCATTACTTACCATGCTTACTGTCAGATTTATCTATATATTCATTTTAACACAATTTTTTTTTTCAATAAGGAGAAATAACATTCAGAAATCCACTTCTGCCATGTGTTCATGCTTAGCAATTCCATTACTTTGTTCACTTTAAAATTTGCCATTGTGTTTTTGCAAACATGCATATTAAACATAGTTGGAGTAACTCATATGCTGTTTTTTGCCCCACACAGAACATCAGCATAGCAATGTTTAAATCAATTTGTCTTGGTTTTTACTTTTTCATCTCTCCTCCCTTGCTTTCTAAATTATGAACAAGTATACTTTGAATCTCAGTGCACACTAACTTTCATCCATGGGTTAGTGGCTTGCACACCAATACATGATCATTACCAAGCAATCTGTAAAAGCTTAGGAAATTTCCTTTTTTTGGGGGGGGGGGAACTAAACATTTCCAGAATCCTTGAAATATTCTCAGATTTGTAAACCAAAAAGAAATTTCCAAGCTCTTTTGAAATCATGTTTTAGGAAAGTTAGCAGTACTATTTTCCATCAGCATGTCAAATATGGAGGGGGGGTGTCATCAGATTTGATTACTGAATAAAGTATTTTGCTCATCCCAACATCCATTTTATTACAGGTAAAGTTGTATACACTACTATTACAAGTAAGGTTGTATATACTGCTCTGCCTGAAGCTTTCTAGGCTTGTTTCTTTGTTGCCTGTGGTGGGAATCGCACAGCCTTCCCAAAGTCCCAGCAGCTCTAGTCAGCATAGGCAATGGTGAGGAATGCTGAGAGTTGC